>NC_092640.1:11466236-11651236 GCF_039555335.1 Amphiura filiformis | reverse complement strand
AAGGAGTAAAATAGATGCGGAATATGATGGCCTGATACAGTATGAGGAGGTGGAGGCGATGGTAGTTCCTGATGCATCAGTCCCTGAAGCACCAACAGCAGCAGCAGCAGCACCATCACCATCACCACCAACTTCTCTATCTCCCCCCTTATCTCCTACCTATTCTGAGGTGTTAACGGGCGTATCTCCATCAAGTTCACGGAGCTCTTCTCCCATTAATATAGAGGTAGATAAGGAGGAACAACAACAACCATCACCACCACAGCAGCAACAACAGCAGCCGCAAGAAGAACAAGAAGAACCTATGGAAGAAGAATCGGTAAATGAAGAGATCATAGTGATGAGAGAGATAGAGCAAGAACAGCTGCACCAACAGCATCTGCCTCAACAACACCAGTTGCAACAGCATCTAGAGGAGCAGCATCAACAACAACAACAGGCGCAGCAGCAGCAGCAACAGGAAGAAGACCCCATTGAAGAAGCAAATGAGGACACTGTTATGAGAGAGGAAGAGGAGGAGGAGGAAGAACAAGAGGTAGGAACAATTAGTAGTAGTGCTAATGAAAGTGATGATGCATCATCTTTAACATCAGACTCAGAAACCATACAGGAGGGGGGTAACGTAAGAGGTTTAAAAAGACAGTCTGTAAATGAACAGAAAGAAATTAAGAAAGCAAGAAGAGCACCGCGTATAGATATTCAGTTTGGGGGGGAGTATGAAAACAAAAGATATAAACAAAAAGAAATAAGATATAATATTACATGTGATGGGGGGGATGGTCCTGGCTCAGTTTCTGATGTTTTAGATGATTTGTCGAGCATTTTCGAAAAGGTGCGAAATACTATATTAGGGGATGCAAAAGACAACGATCTGGTACGTTTTGTGCTAATTTCCCCCGAGCTTACCATGCCTATTTGTATTCCTTGGATTTATTTTAAAGATATGTCACTGGAAGAAATGCTGAAGTATATAGAATCAATTCTACAATCAAACCAACATTTTTATATACATTCGGGTGTCACTCTGGTGATTAAACAATTATCCTCATACCACCACCCGAAATGTAAAAACTAAAGAAATACTTACCAAATCGCAAAACAAAGATTATAGAGTTGTGTATAATAAAAGAATTATAACAGATGATTTTAAGACATTGCCCTATGGCTACACAAAACAAAAATGATTAACTGTCACCCTACTTTGTTCTTTCTTTTCTTGTTTTCAACTAGAACTCCCTGTTGGATATGTCAACATGGTATGAGAATGAAAGAATACAATCACAGGGGGCGGAAGAGGAGGAGGTGGGATCTTTCTCATGCTCTTTTGATGTAAATGATTATGGGAAACTGGGTTTACACTTAAATTTATTTAAAGAAATGTCACAAGAGTTTGATTTAACAAAATGGTAAAGCGGGGGCACATAGCAGAGGGGGGAATAAATCATGGTTTTTTAAAATACATATTTCATTATTCCAGTTGACACCATGGCAGACACACGTCGTTTCAATCTTTCCATGTCCACTCAAAACATTAAAAATAACAAATTGTCAATAGTCATATTTCTCGGTATATTTTTTACTGTGGGATTATACTTTGCATCTCCAGTTCTCTTGTTATCAGCCTCTAACAAAATAGTTGGGGATATAGGTATCCTTTCTCAGTGGAATTACACTTTACCAAAATGTACCGATCCTTGTCTAGAAAATCAGCATAAAGCTCAAAATGCCTTTGTCAGAGTGTTCAGAAATATTACCATTCCCTCTACAATGGGGGCTGGATTATCATATCCACATATGATATCGCCACCTTTTCATAACACTACTGTTAATAGTTCCACCATTTAAAACATTATTATTATTTGTAGTGTTTCAATGTTTATGTTATAAATGCTTGGTTGTTAGTTAAATAATATCATTCTAATATATGTTAGCAACATGGATGTACGTTTGAAGACACCCTTTTCTTTAATGGCCGTAGGGCCATCTAATTGTGGTAAAACACAGTGGACAAAAACGCTGCTAGAGGAAGGTCGTTCTGTTATGCGCTCATACCCTGATAGAATTTTGTGGTGTTATAGCGAGTATCAGAGAGCATACATAGAACTTGCTAAGCAGTTCCCTCAAATCGAATTCATAGAAGGCATACCCAATGATGTGGGGGAAATGTTTGATCCAAATGTAAACAATTTAATTGTCTTGGATGATTTAATGGCCGAATGTGCAGGAGATAAGAAAATTGCCAATCTATTTACTAAAGGGTGTCATCATCGTAATCTAAGCGTTGTATTTATCGTACAGAATCTTTTCTTTCAAGGAAAAGAGAGTAGAACTATTAGTTTGAATACTCATTATATGGTGCTCTTTAAAAACCCAAGAGACAGGTCACAAATTGTTCATCTAGCCAAACAAATGTTTCCGGGTAATGTGAAATTTATGCAGGAAAGTTACGATGATGCTACAACAGAAGCCTATGGTTATCTCTTTGTAGATCTCCGCCCAGAGACTCCTGAAAATCTGAGGTTGAGAACAAACATATTTCAACATGAAAGTCCTCATTTGGTCTATGTTCCAAAGAAATAAATTAATAAATACGATGTGATGATTATAAAACATGTCATTTTATCAAGATGTCTCATAACGTGCGCAACCATGCACACATGCTCAAAGTGTTGTCAGAGTGCAACCCAAAGCTACGTAAACTGATTATCCAACACGGTGGGTCTGGACTGTTGAAATGTCTTTGTGAAATTTGTTTAAATGTACTTAAAGGAAACGTTAGTCTATCACAAGTTCAGAAGAGAAAGCTGTCTCGATACAAACAGAAGCTAAGAACTCTCGCTAGCCCTAAAGCATCTGTTGCCAGTAAGAAGAAATTGTTAGTGCAACAAGGAGGTTTTATAGGTGCTTTAATAGGACCAGTATTATCCACTTTGGCTGGGCTTTTACTCAAGTAAACACCATGGAACATGCAAAAAAGATGGTACTTGTTTCCCCAGAAATACTTAATGCAGTTAAAGATAGACCAACATCATCAGAGTCTGTTACCACCGGTAAATTGGATGCTGAACTTAGGGAAACTTTAGAAAGACAAGACATCAGCCCTTATGATAAAATGCAGCTTTACAATCAAATATTGCAACGCTACATCACATACTTCAGCAAAAGTACTAATCGTCCAATATCTATGCAAGTAATGGAGAATAAACCCCGACTACTGCCCCACCGGTCCAAGATTTAATTCAACATGCAGATCCTGCACCATCTGGAGCCATACAGATACCTACAACCAAAAGAGACACATCTGCTCTGTTGAACAATTTCCCTGTATCTCTTGTAAAGAAAGGGCAATCCATATTTGATCTTATTCAAGACAGTAAAGGTGTTTTAGACTGGAATGAAAAAGGTGAACTGATCAAGGAAGGTCAAGTTATATCAGGGAGTCACATATCTGACCTGGTGTATGATGCATTACAATCCAATAGAGGTGGATTTGAACCACGAGGGTGGGACATGTTTTTGGAGGGGTTAGCTAAATTAAATGTATCAGAAAGGCTAATCAGTAATGTAAATCGTAGACATAAGTTACAACAAATAAAACGTGGAGTAACAACACCTAGGCATAATACACAAGATCCTGACGAATCATTAATGGCCAAAAAGCCTAAGAAGAGCAAAAAGAAAAGGCCTACATCACAAACACCAGTAAAGCGTATAGGTAGACTGAACTGGGAAACCTATCCCTAACTGCATTTTTTTTTCCTTTTTCTCTTTGTTCTTTTTATTCTGTATAATATAGGTGCCAGATTTGACATGGGGGTTTTTACCCTGGTTTATAATGCAACAAATATTTGATAATGTGGATGGAGTTACAAAATTCAACTGCGCAATGGTGTGCACATATTGGCGAGATATTTTACTTAATTTTGATACACCAAATGCTAAATGTTGTATCGATGGTTTTCGTCCACACGATGTAGACAAGGTATTAACAAATTTAAAAAAAACAAAATTGAGTAGGGGACATATTATAAAGAAATTCAATATTAATAATCAAAACTCAGGGGATTGTTCATGTATATGTGATCAGAAAGCATTTTTCATAGACGTATACAGATTTTACCCGAATACTTTCAATCTATTAAAATGTATGCTGAAAAGAATGATAAAAAACATGCTAAGGTTCAAGGAATTGCTGGTAATTACACATGAAAATCAACTCCGTGATAACCTGTATGATTTACCCGAAGAAAACACACTAAGATCAAATATAGGGAAAGTAAAAGATTTTTCGTCAATTTGGTATGAGGAAAATAATGAAAAGAAAGAATCTAATGAAGAATGCGATGACGATTACTATGAGGATGTAGACAATGAGTTTTATAGCATCCATTTCAATGGATGCGAACTCAATCAAGAAGAATCGCTTCATTGGTTTTTGTTAGAAGAATATGACCCGCTTAGTGTGAATGAAAGAATAGGTATAGCAGATTGTTCAGCAAATAGACATGTTTTTCTACCTCTTTCTGAGCACACACCCATCACATCATTGATAACTCATGCTATATCTAAAAAATATTGCAATGGACCATACAGATGATTGTACACTGAATAAAAAAATATATCTTTGTTTCTTAAATATTTGTAAAATTATTTGTATAATATATAACTGTATAAAAGTACACTTGTAAATAATGCAACCAATACAACTAAAAAATATTTGATGTACCAATATTGTGATTTTATTAAAAGCTTTGTACGATGATGATGATACAATATACAAAATAAAGATTCGTTTTATTAAGGTATGAAAAAAAAGAAAGAAAAATATTTAGTTTTGTTTTGTTATTATTTTGTGTTTTACTATTTATTATTATTATTATTATTTATTATTATTATAAGCACACAGAAATATTTACACTGATTTTTTAAAATCAAAGTTAACCTACTTTACATACTCTCTCAATGCTCTAACTACTTGTAAAGTTAAAAATTCCACATCAACCATTGGAGTATCAATGTTAAATCGTTTTCTGATAAACTTATCAACCCATATATCATTAAGATCATAATCTCGAGTGAATTTGTCCATTATCGAGATATTTCTTAAGGCATGCAAAAGAAAATACACACAATACTGTCCACACACAGTAGACCATTCGCTTTGTAATCTTCGTTCATTATATGTCCAAGATTTTGAATTCCTGGCAATCCATTTGTCAAACTTATAATCATTCGGAGATTTCCCATAAGAACAAAAGAAATGCCCCTGCTTATATTTATCAAAATAAAAAGCTACCCAGTGTGAACCTGGTTTATGACTAGGGTCCGTATTTACAATATATCCACAAGGAAAATGAGTCGCATTCTGTTTCTTTAGTTCATCCGATGCAAATACTCCACGAAAATAAACTTGCCCCAATCTGTCTGACTTCATGATATTTTGTAGTTGTTGAGAATTCATGATTACTGGTATCCTCAAACGTTATAGTCAAAGATTATATTTCTGGCCCTGTCCACTTCTAGGATGTTTTGGAATTCTGAAAATACCACTACCATTGCCGTCTCTGGTAATGCATTACCAAATCTCATTTCCAATCTCAGATTGCCCTTGCGAACCAGGTTGAGATGTCCACCTTCATTCAGATCTGGGGTGATATCGAAGGCATACAGTGTATACCCATTGGGATATTCTTCTCGACTGATGTTGTTCCCTGAATCTTTATACATTTTATTGAGTCCAGAGTAGAGGGTCTGATAGGCCTGTATGTAGCTCTGACCACCTGCAATTGTATACTTAGGAGTCAATGGCTTAGAAGCTGAAAGTTGCATACCATCGACCGTTAAGCTGAGGTAATTCAAGTTCATATTTTTGAAGTTGAAACAGTTCTTGCCCAATACACCATTGTAGGCATCATTGTCGACCAACCCGATCACGATCCTCTGTGGAAGCTGCCCAAGGAACAGATTGTCCTTGCTGTAGGACATGGTCCCTGCAGGTACAGAGAAGGCTTTCGTATCCACACGTGTTAGGGGATAACGCGCATTTCCCATCTCCAGAGCTTTAGCGTGCCCCAGGGAGATGCTTGGGTTCACTCTGACTTTGCGGACAAGGAGTGAGGCGTGGGTTATGGATACCTTGTAGTTCCCTTGATCATTGGAGGATAGCAGACAGAATTCTGGCTGTGAAGGAGTCAGTTTCACTTTCAAATCAATAGAGTTTAGTAAGAGTTTATCTTGGAAGAATATGTCTGAATGAATGGGTCCTGTCATGTCAATAAGTCTACTGCGAGCAGATAAAGTGTATCGTTCTTTAAGGCCTGAATTAGCCACAGCAGCATCATTCTCTAGGGGGTTGCATTCATCAAATTTGGATGCCTCATCTTTGTAGAACAAGGATGATGTAAGCTGGGTTTCCTTGCTTTCTCTTGAATAGTTGAGTAGAGTTTCCAGATAGGCTCTGTAGGGGTAATTGTTGGATGATGGAGACACCAGTCTCTCATTGAGCGAAACCTCACATTGACTAAACAAGGATTGTAGGAAGAGATTGTTTGGTGCAACAGGGGCATCTACTGCCAGTTGAGTACCATCACCATTGGTGATTTTAGCTTTGATGTGCAGTTTAGTCTGTGACAAGTCCACATATTCTTCAGGAGTTCCAGCAACGTTAAATTCTATAGGACTGCCATCGAGGAGATTGCTAATAGGATGATATTCATCCCAATTTCCAGCTGTGATGGCCGTTTGTGTAGGCGGTATAGTAAATAAATCTAGTTGGGTCAAAGTACAGGGGCAAGAATGGTCATGTAGCAAAGCCATGTTTTAACCGAAGATGTCGTTATACAACCTTCTTCTTCTCTTGCTTCCTTTTGAACTAATCTTCTGACGCTGTTGTCTCCTCTTTTTATTCTTTTGGGGGGGCTTTTTCATTCTTGGACGACCTCTACCTTTCCCTGTTTGAACTCTTCTCAATACATCTGCACCTAATTGTTTGCCACCTGCTTTAACTCTACGTTTTGCAGCGGTCTTAATATTTTGCCCCGACATAACATCGTCAGCTATATCCATGCCAGTTCTTAACACCTGTTTTCCTACCATTTGAGCTCCTTTTTTCAACAATGGCATAGCCCTCCGGAACAAACCCCCTAATAACCCACCTAACCCATACCCTCTCTGCAAAACAGGAGAACCTCTGTAGACAGGCATCCCTGAACCTACTTGTTTCACATAGTATTGATCGTAATGGTGCAAGGGTGTGAGGTGAGGGGTAGAAGATATAGGATACATTTTTTTTTTTCTAGATTTTTGTTTTATTCATATAATTACATCAAATAAGGAGACCGCTTAAGACGAAAGTGTAGTTTACAAATCACTTGCCCTGACTCAAATGGGACCAATTCGCCTATGTCACGCCTTATATCAACTTTTATGGTTTCAATATACTTGGTTTTTATAGGCAAATAATGAGGACTGTTGTACGTTCTACACACCATACCCCCAATTTCAGTATGATCAACATCAACTGTTCTCAATAAAGGTGATAGTGAATCACCCACATATTGCGCATTCACTAAATCTGAGTACACATAAAATGTATAGAACCCTCTGTGAATATCAATTGGAAATGATCCCACTGTATTTTTGGATATTGTTCCTGATACTTCAAGGCCTAACATTCGTGCCAAGGAATCATGGAACTCTATAGTTGCACCATGGGTTAAATTTATCACAAGTTTTCTTGACTGTGCTTTAACATACAAGTTCAGATTTCTCTGGGCAGTACCAGGTATGATGTTACGTAATTCTGTTATTATCTCGTGTTCATCTTCGTAGTAACCAGGTGTCAAGCTGACAGTATGCACTCGGTCGGTGCTTTTACCCTTGTATTTAATTTTGGCTGTATCACCCGATATATTGTACCATGTTCGTGGATAGTTGATCTCTACTAAACTCACTTCCCAATCCCCCTGTAAACGAAGAGGTGTGTGAAGTTTTGTAGTGTAAGTTGATAATTTATTATTTGGGAAATACTTCATGGAACTGTTACTTGGTAGTGTGACATAAAATTGGGAGAGGGCCATTGTTTTACGATCTACTTTCCAACAACTTATAAACTTTTATGGAACCGTACAGTTACCAAACATCAATTATATAGTTTAAGCTATTTCTATGTCTGATACCCAGCTATTGAATTTCTTTGGGTACCCTTTCCAAGACACAAAATATTCTGTTTTCCCCTTTTGTTTTCTACGTTTCAACACCTTATCTATAATAAACATTGCATCATCATCTTTTTCAATTTTCTGCATTTCACTTTCGTAAAAGGTGCCTTCTAGTTCTTCACCAAGAAGGTCTTTGATTCTATAGACAGGAGGTGTACGAGGCAAACGTTGGGAAATTTTGAATATTTCATTTGTCCAGTTGGGTTTATACCCCTTTTCAAAAGTCATCTTCATCTTGCTGATGCGGACTTTATCACCCACTTGCAATTTAAATGTGGGGGGCTTTTTCTGTTTTCTACCATATATCTTTTGTTTAACACTCATCTGATTTGATATGTTCACAGAGGATGGGCTCTGACCTATAGTCCTATGTTCCGCATTGTTGTATGCCTCAACCAATTTTGGCAGAACATCTATGTACTTGTATGTATGTTTGCTCGTAAAATACTTGTACATCTTCGTTTTGATAGTGCGGTTAAACCTTTCCACTGTAGGACACTTTGTTTCATTTCTGGATGTGAAGTGATAAATGCCATTGATCTGCAACATTTTCTGAAATTGTTTATTTTTGAATTCGGTACCACTATCTGTAAACAAATTGATTGGTGTTCTACCTTTTGATAAGATCTGCTTGAATGCCTTGACTAAGGTGTCTCCCTTTTTGTTTTTCAAAGGAATAACCCATGCAAATTTGGAGAGCACATCGATACATGTCAATAAAAATTTGTATCCTTTATTAAGATGACTCAAGGAAGACAAGTCTGCCAAATCTGCTTCCCACTGGGAATCCATGCCATACACCCAAACTTTATTACGGGGAAATTTCTTTTTAACAGGTTTGTGTAATGTATAGGTATCTTGATTTCTGAGCCATTGTTTTATTTTATGAACGGTAGGATTTAACAAAGGTTTTTCTTTCTTTGCCATCTTGTACAGGTCATGTATACTACCAAACCCTGAGGGATGCTTAGGATCATAATAGACCTCGTGCAAAAATTTCTGTAATTGTTTCTGTTTAGACATTGTCCCTCTTCTTCTTACACAACCCCCTTAAATGAATTAATTCATACATCTACACACACATAAATATACACATAGTTACTCATTTTTAGTTTACTTTTTCTATTGTTTTATTTTCTTCTTCATGTACTTTTTTTTTTTTTTTCATTCATGAAAACACATTTTTTATGAGAAGAGCAAATCCAAACATAATGACGCTTATGCACATGTATTTTACAATGTTCCATTTCATAAGGCGTCGTTCTAAGATGAGAGTCCAATCAACATGGTAAAAGTCAATTGTTTCTTTGACAATCTTCATGATTTCTTTCTTCACATCATTGTCTTTCAATCTGTAATGACACAAATCCACTGCAAAGATGTACAATGTCAATGCTCTGAAACATAGTTTGTAAGGATTTCCATAGTCAAAAAGTGCATTTTCACATAAAGTCTTGAATCCTTGCGTGATTTTATCTCCGTGTCCAATAGGCCAATCAAACAATGTTTTATAGTCATTGCGGCCTCTGATGAGATGGATTAAACTTTCTATCTGCTCCAGTTCAATGTCATTCAGACAACTGCTTTCAAGTTTATTCTCATTCAGATACATGTCTATACAGCTTAAAATGGATTCTCCTACAGTTTCTACATACATCTCTCCCTCTCTGATATGTACACTATCTTTCAAGCATGGATCCTTTTCTCCAATACTAACAGTTTCATCCGGGCTGACAACACAGCCAACACAACGTGTTCTGGTACTTTGCTGTTCTCCTCCAAACTTTTCCATTCTGTGTGGCGCCAATAGGTCTCCAATTCCTTCAAGTACTGTTGAAAGTTAATGTGCCTATAGTCCAAGAACAGATTCTTTGCTGCCTCGATGAACATCAACCGCAGATCAAATTTGTCCACACGTTCTGATGCTATTTCAAATAGAACAGGTGCTAGTGAATCTGATTCTGGGTCCATACATAGGTGTTGCTTCTGCGATGGATGATCATACTCACATCCTACACATCGTTCTTTCACCAATGAATTGAAGACTTGGTTTATGCGTTCAGCATATATGTAACCCAACAGTTGCTGTAAATCTGGGATTGCCATGGTGATGTTCAGTGTTGATTTACACTCTGCCAGTCTGTAACTGCTTTAAAACTATGCTGACTACTACTGTAGTTTTCAGAGATGTTCTCTTCAGATGCAAAATTGCAAGTGAAATAATCCTTGCATCTGCAGGATATATATGCCAATTCATTAGGAGGGCGCTTTATCGTATCTCTTGGCAACGCTATAAACAGTTGTAAATATTTGTAAACAAGACATCATTTGCTTTGTTCTACTTTCTCAAAAGTTGGTATCTTGTTTGTCTTCTTCTTCTTTCCATTGTCTGTTATCACAAATCTAAGTATCTTTTCAGTTTCAGTGTCGAGAATTATTGTCCTCTCATTTTAGTTTAGTCTTTTGACAAGTACTGAGTGAAACGTTTGTCAGCCTGTCAACTTTCATGCGTGCTGCATGCACTGCCTCTGCTTCTGATAAGTAACCACTTAAGTGACTTCCAAGATGCATAAATCGCATCTGTGCAGGTCCGTGGAAGGATTCCTTGCCATTGCGATACTCCCTGTTGCCCCATTTTGCACAAGATTCTGTTACAATCTCGTCGAAATCAATCACCTTAGGATCAAGTTGCAAAATTTTAGCTGACTCCAGGAATATAGCTTGCACATATCCCAGATCAAGTTTATCTAGGGCTTCCTCGTAGATTATGTCAAACAGTGGATCCTCACAGGCTATACAGATGTGCTGCAATTGACTCGGATTATCTGCTTGATATCCGTTGCGCCTTTCTTTCATCAATGCACCCGAACTTTGTTCTAGCTCGTCACCGACTATGTAATTGAGCAGATATTGTAGTCGACGCTTCAGTTCCTCAATGGTTGACCGTCTCGACTGACACTCTTGCCATAAGTAAACCTCTGTTTCACTGTCCCATCCGTCACTAGCCATCTGACCTAGATGATTAATATACTTCTCTGGACGAAAATGATGTAATGCTGTTGATGGCTGATAACCTGTACTCTTACGAGGATGCAAAATTACAAGTGAAATAATCCTTGCATCTACAGGATATATATGCCGATTCAGTAGGAGGGCCCTTTACCGTATCTCTTGACAACGCTATAAACACTTGTAAATATTATTTTTTAACCAAAACATTGCACGTTTTTTTATAAAGACCCCGCTTGTTTACATAGCAACTATTCATAAGGGCATTGTTTTACTTAAATCACATAGGTAACTTCCATTATACCGCCCTCATCTTTTTTTCAAAATGGCCGCCACTGGCCAAAGGTCACCGCCTGGCCAAAGGTCACCACGGGAGGGCGGTATTCATAATTTCGCTCAAATGCCCCAGATACTACTGATGATGAAGATGAAGATGAAGATGAAGATGAAGATGAAGATGAAGATGAAGAGGAGGAGGAGGAGAATGATGGTGATGATAATAATAATGATGATAATATTTTAATTACAATCATTATTATTATATAACTCATTTAGAAGAATGTATATAATAATGATAATAATTATAATTAAAAATTACAGTACTTCTAATAGAATGTTGAAATTGATAACTATGAAAAACTATTGGAAAAATAAATAACTTACTGGTATACAACAATAAAATTGTTGTAAACCAGTAGCAACCAGTAGCATTGATGTATGATCTTGAACATGCATATAGCCACATTGACCATGTATGTGTGCATTTGCCAAGATACAGACAAAGACTTCCAAAAAGTGCCCCTGGCCAAAATCTGAACAATGTGCCACAGAAATGGGGGGTTTCTTTGAGATGTATGCACGACCACAAAATGGCACTTGGTGAACAGTTCAAAGTGTCATGAGGACCTTTGTAAGAGTTACAGTTTCTGTGGGTTTTTTGTTTGGTTGTGATATTGCAACATTCACACCAAAGTATTCAAACATTTTGAAATGTTTTTATTTTGTTCATGTAATAGAAAGCAACATTCTGAGAAGGTAAAATTTGTTTTTGATCTTTGTAAGAGTTTAATTTTCTGTATTTTGTTTGTTTAAAATTGATATTGTAACATTATACTAAAGTATCCAAACACTATTTGTTTGGAGTATATAGAAATACATTATTAGAATTTCTGAGAATGTAAAATTTGTTGTATTATCTTTGTAAGAGTTTCATTTTCGGTGGGTTTTTTGTTTAGTTATGATATTGTAACATTATACTAAAGTATCCAAACACTGTTTAGTTGGTTCACCTCATGACTCATACTTATGGTAACTGAACTGTTGAAAAATTGATTATTTTTATTCTGGAAAGTTAGCAACATTCTTAGTTATATATGTTTGCTTTATATGGACAGTGGCGTAACCAGTGGGGTGGCTTGGGGGCAAGCTGCCCCCGCCACAAAAAAAACTGGGAAGAAGAGCAAAAAATTGGGAAGGGAAAAGGGGAAGGAGAGAAAAGAGGGAAGAAAAAGGGAAGGAGAAGAGAAAAAGGGGAAAAAGAGGCAAGAAGAGAAAGGGAAAGAAGAAAAGAAAAAAGAGGGGAAAAAAGGGGAAGGGAGAAGAGAAAAAGGGAAGGGAGAAGAGAAAAGGGAAAGAAAGAGGGAATTTGAAATTTGTACTCTGAAACACTGATTTTTTAGCTTCTAATATGCCAAAAACCAGAGCTTCAGGGGCTCCGCCCCTTAGCCCCCCGCCGGGCTTTGCCCTGGATCCCACCAGGGCCCCTAAGGCGGGCCCTTGGACCCCATCCGTTTAACGCTTCGCAGCAAGCCGCTCGCGACTTTTGGTCAACAATTGGGAAATTTTTCAATCTTGCCCCCCCGGAAGGTCAGGTCTGGTTACGCCCCTGTATATGGATAACCAGTGGCGGCACTCTGGGGGTGGGGTGGGGGGGCAAGGAAAATATTTTTCTTTCCCCCTAGTTTTCCCCCCTTTTGAGGGAAAACTCCCAAAATTACGTAAATTCCCACTTTTTGCGGCAATTTGGCACAAAATTTGTTGATTTTGCCCCCCTGAAATTCACTTTGCCCCGGCCCCATGCCCCCAAATAAGGTTGCTGAAGTTAATTAAAAGTCAGTGACTTTAAATGAGTTAACTAATAATTAACTTATAATTTAAAAATATTGCTTTGTCCAGATCATCATCTTGCAACACTTGCTTTATTGCTATATTATATGCGTATTAAAATCTCTAGCCCCGCACATTTCAGAAACATTACTTGTAAGTGTAAGTTATAATAAAAAATAATTTTTAATTGACAAAACAAGTGTGAATATGATGTGAGACTTCCAAGCGATACGGAAATTGCATTTTGAACACTTTAGCGGCGAATGTGCCTGCAATCAACTTCATCATCACTTTTGAAGTAAGCCTCTGGCCAAAAAATCAGAACAATGTGCATAATATAAAAATGGAGGTTTCTTCGAAACTATGTTTCACCACAGAATGACACACTTGATGTGGTGAGGTACTGAGTGGTTTTCTTTAACTTATAATTACACTTTGTATATTTTTTTGAATGATAACCTATTGTGTGGGTTTTGTTGAATTTTACAACATTACACCAACCATTAGCTTTGTATGTAATTTTTTAATGGTTTAAAAATATTTGGTGAATTTTAAATTTTTTTTACTGTAATTAATTTTAATAACTGGAAATATTTGATTTTTCAATTAATTTGCCATTAATATGGAATCCATTCCGGAAAATATGAATTTATCCTGTTTTGTTTCTTAATGATGGCCTTTTTAAAAATAATTGATTGCTACAAAGAACCAGAAATGTAGGGGGGGGGACATTCAGCCTGAATTGTCAAAAAGTGGCTGAAAGAACACAAAAATGGTTCAAGTTGTCAAAATGTGGGGGCATGTCCCCCCCCCCCTGATGTCCCCCTTCCCCCCAAGATTGACGCCCATGCAAAGAGCAACACAATACAGTTATTTTCATCAGTTCTTTCATAATGTATTGGAAAATTCCAGATTGTAGATTTCAAATGGAGTCACCCATTCAGGTATCCCCATCTGATGATCTGATACTCCCTATGTGGATGATTAAAGTTATGTCTTCCATAGATTTCAAATGGAATGGCCCAAATTTCGACAGATTAGCCTATACTGTAAAAGGGGATCTTTTCGCGAATGTTATTTTCGCGATTGCTAAGTCCTGCCCTATACTTGTAATACATTGTTGCATATATTCGCGAGGTGTTATTTTCGCGGTTGGAACTCCAATCGCGAAATTCGCAAAAATTAAACCCCCGCGAAAATTTGCCCTTTTACAGTACATTCACATCACAAACTAACAAGTTTTTCAAAAATATTTTACAGAAAACCAATACCTTAAAATTGAAGAAAACATATAATTTTAGATTGTGAAGGTTAAAAACGAATTGATATGTGAATATAACAATTTAAAGCTTGACATTTGGCCGTGCTCTATTCTTAGCCAAAGGCATACATAAATGTCTTATTTGGGTAGGTCATCAGATCGCATCACCCATCTGAAACTAACCACAAAAGTTCCGTCCACACGGAAGCTGAAAACTTAAGGTGTTTGAAAATTCAAGGTGTCACCCAGGGTTTTGGATTGTGTGGAGTGCATGTGGAGTAGTCCAACGAATAGGACCTGTTTTTTTCTCAGTTACCAACTGTACTCATACAGACTGTGATTGCTCAAGAAAGATTGACCGCAAAAGTTGGGCGGTGCGGTCACTGGACTTTTGTGATTCGTCTATCTTGCGCCATATGGAGATAGTGATTATAGTCTGAGCTGAACACAGTCTGGTAAATAAGGAAAAAAAAGGTCCTACTTGTTGGACTAATGTTAGACTACTCTGTAGTCCACTTGCCCATTGTCCATACTCTAGATATTGTATTTAAGCTTAAAACTCTGATTTAATTAATGTGTGCACAATTGATAGATTTTCACAACTGATCTTTTCAGTCACCGTACTCCCTCTGTTTGTTACCTTCCCAAGTGGACTACTGACTTTGGATTGCGGTTGGCATTTTTAACACGGGACTCTATGGAGACTAAAATTGGTCATGATGTAATGCATCTTTAAATGAATCTGCCTTGTGATTGGTCGCCCAGATCTCGTTATTGTTTAAATCCTCCTGACACATACCATTACCATTAACTATACATGGTACACAACTATCTATGGAATGCGGCGCTTTTGTGCTGGCGCGAAAGTTGGTGGATGAACGCACGCATCTAGTGCGATTGTACCACCATGCTTAGTCTTGTGGTTAGATTTGATGATAAACAAGTATGATTGACAGTGTGTTTTAGAGAACAAAGTCCCGGGGTCAAGTTCTGCTTAAAAGTGAAAGTCCATAGTCGATTTTTAACTCGGGACTTTCGCGATTAATACTGGTAGTTCCAATATAATTATGACATTATGATATGTTGCATTCAATAATATAAGCCTACGTACACTTTACTTTTACTGTCACTAATATAATTATATAAACTCTTTCATAACAATTTATACTAGTATTTTGATGTAATAAATATCAGTACAATTTCGAGTTCAACTGAATGCTTTCATCATGATTAATAACATGCTTTTATTTATCAAAAATCGACTATGGCATAGTCTAGACTAATGTGGAGTGTTAAGTCAAAAAACTTGTTGGATCATCCGCTGGCACAGCTGATATCAGTGGCAAATCTGCAAAATTGGCCTACTTTCAATGATTTTAGTCATCAGATCCTAGAATCTGCTTCTGAATATTGAGACACTGTCAGTGGGTAAAGCAGTGCGAGCAGTGGCAGTGCCAGAAACTTTTTTTGGGGGGGGGGGGGGTGCGGGTGCGGGGAGTGGTGACATTTAAGGGGCAAAAAATTTGAAACATTTTCCTAAAATTTTGGCCAATTTAGGACCAAAATAGTGGTTTTTTTACTAGGGGTGCGGGAAAAGAAAAGTGGGGGAGGGACAAATGCCTCCTGGTGAACCCACTGTGACAATGACTAAGGTGAAGATCCAGAATTTGAAAATAATCAACTTTTGGGGGGCTAAGAGGCTAAATTTCTTTTGCAGATTTGCCAGGGGTGTATTTCAGTGGCAATAAATCATGTGGATACAACTTAGAAATCATTAGGCCTAAAAAAGCATTGTTTGATTGACGTAACATAAAAATAAAATTAGGGTAGGTCAGTATTTTATAAAAAAAAATTTACATATTTTAAGCTGTACATCACATATGATAAAGGCTTTGGAACTTTTCTTTTTTTCTTTTTTTTTCAAATTTTTTATTTATTTATTTTTTATTTTTTGCAAAAAAAGAAAAGAAAAAAGTCTAGGGTCGGGCCTGTTTTTAGGGTCGGTCGGGTTACGCCAATCAAACATTTTTTAGGCCTTAGGTGGAGGCGCCATATTTAGTGTTAGCTTTGGATATTTAATTACTTACAATAATTAAATATCCAGAGCTAAAGCTAAATATGGCGCCTCCACTCCGCCTAATGAGGATGTGAGCTTTTGACAACTTGAGTAGTCAAAACCTCTAAATTGTCATACACATCTGAACACAGCTATAGTCAGTCTGCAAGCCACATGTGAAACTTGAAACAAAGTTTAGCTAGTGATATTTGAAAAGAAACTTCAATGTGGTTTAATTTCAGAGCCCTTAGGTAGTATTGATGGTAAGATGGAGACAAAATTGAGCTTACCGGCACACACCGGGTGTACTTGAATGAAAAGTAAGCCGGTACGATTCATTTCAATGCAGGTCAGATGGCTATTTCAGGTTAGATGACTGAGGTTAACATGGTTAAGGTGACAGTCAGTGCAGTGTGGAACCTCATTTAAAATGAATGCATAAAGTGATTTGCTAAATTAGAATGCTATAAAATTCATCAAAATTCAGATTTTTTCATTTTTGTAACAGACATTAGCTGCTAATGAACCATTCATATGCATGCATAGCGAACATGCCTGAAATTGCAGACAAAATCCAGCTTTTGACATGAAGTTAGATTCAAGTGACTTGACTTAGGCCCATAGAGCTGGAGTGGCCCTAGCCCTGCAATCCCCTCAAAACACAAGTATTATTATCCTAATAGGACTAATAAACCCAATGACCACTCCTCCCTCAAAAAAAATGTTGTTTTTTCTCTAGTGGAGCGGTCACTGGGTTTTAGGCAGGCCCGTGGCCAGGATTTTTTTGTGGGGGTGCTGATTTTGAAAAAGTGGACTGTTTTCCAAAGGAGGGGGAAGTTTTGTGAAAAGTGGACTTTCTTTCCCAAAATTTTTGGACCAAAAAAGATTTTAAAATCTGATTTTTTGGCTCAATACGCTTGCAAATCCTTAAATTTTGGGACTTTTTGTATACTTTTACAAAAAAAAAAAATTTTTTTTTTTTTTTTTGGGGGGCACCTAGCACACCTAGCACCTCCTGGCTATGGCTCTGGTTTTAGCAGTTCTCCGAGTCTAGCGTGTCTCTCAGTATAGCATGTTTAAAAAGCAGCCCTGTGGTATAAGGCTACTGTGTTCGGTCTAACCTCCCCCATGTAAGTCTCTGTTTTTTGATTGGCATGACGGGGGTGGGTGTACCACCCTGGCTATGGCTCTACCTAAGGGTTTATTTAAAGACAGAAGTATTTACGGTATTTGCATAATTTACCAGCTCATTATACATGCTCCATTCACCCTAAATCCAGCATGGCAAATGTAATTTTCATTCATATAGTTCGATTCTTACTCCACATCGCAGCGCGATGCGATGCTGCGATGCTTTAAGAACATCGCAGCATCGTGCGATGAAATTAAAATGTACATTTTAATTTCATTGTGCGAAGCATTTGGGGTCTGCATCTCCTTTTATAGTCATTCTGCCGACCTTGATTTTCCTCCAGCCAATCACAAGCGTGCACGGCTGCGATATTAGAGCGCGATGCTATAAAGTTGAACAAAATCCAACTCCATCGGGGACCGAAATTTCCATCGCGCGATCAGAATTTTCACCGCTGAGCTCGTAAAAACTTGGCTCAGATTACAGTTTTTATAGCATTGCAGCATCGCATCACGCTGCGATGTGGAGTAAGAACCGAACTTAAGCCACAATGTCATCATGAAAAATTTGATTTTTCCGCTCTATAACTTATAAGCTACAACTCGGGGACGTGAATATTCATTTCTCAACATAGCAAATGTCTAATTTTAGTTCTGAAGTCCCTATTGTTTGCTCAGAAACCAGAGTCCTAACTTTTCAGAAATTGGTTCCGCACACCAAATATGAAGTTGAGTGTTTTACGCCCCACGGGGCAACCCCTTATTTTGATCTATGTACATTTCATAAATCCTCATTGTTGTTTTATTTGCATTAATAATGTTAATAAAAAGTAGGATAAAGATGGTCTTATCCATTTTCATTGAGGAAAAAAAGTCAACTCTTTTGACAAGAACCACTCAAATGCTTAAAAGTTTGCGGCAAAATTATGATACAAATATTAATGCGGTGGATTTGAGAGCTTAAATAATAGATTCAAGATCACACTCGGCGGATAAGATTACCATACTGGGCTTCACCATCTGCCGAAGAGATTACGACCACATCTGCATCTTCATCCTGTCATAATAAAGACAAACAATGCCTCGATTTTTCTACTCATCATCGGCGGTTTTAAAGTCGTTGACGACGAATCCCAGAAGGTGTAATCTAACCCAGACTCTTACTCGGTTGTGTCACAAACACTGTCTTTTGTGAGAAAAACATATCTTTTGTCTCCTTTTAGGAAACAATAATGGTTTGAGTTGAGTCAGTTGGTGGTAGAGTAGTTCATGTTACATAGATGAGATCATGAAGTGTTGATATAGTATCTTGAGTATGGCTTAGGTGTAAGGGGGTGTCCCCATGGCAATTGCTAGTCTCTTACACAAGGCTTAGTACTAGTTGCTTGATAGTTATGTTCAAACATGGTGCAAAATCGCAAGATTTCAATAAATTGATGCTGTTAGTCTTTTTGCATTTTGCAATAATCAAATATTTTACCTTCCTCCTTTCTCTCTTTCATTTATTTGTTCATTTATTCTTGCTTACTGTCTTTCTTCCTTTTTTTCTTTTCTTCCTTCCTTCCTTCCTTCCCGCAGTTCCTTCCATCCTTCCTTTCACTGAAAACAAAAATTCGTATTATGTACGCTGAACTAAGCTTTTGTTTAGTAGGACCACTAGTTTCCCCTGGTAAACTAATTTTTAATGTCGGACTAAACGTCCATCTAGTGTGCTTGGCTAGTACAGCATGCATTGAGGGAAATTGTTAGTACGGACATGCCGAACTATGCCAAATTATGGTACTTTACTAATAAGTGAAAATTAGTTGCACCGCAAAAGTCGGTCCAACTAACTTTTCTGGCTTTTTACTAATTGGTAGAACGAATCATGGTTGTGGACCGTACCAAGGGTTGTACTAAAGTTGAATTTACCGCCCTTTTGATCACATGACATGACTCTTATGACAAATAAAGCTAGTAGAGCTAGTCTCTACTAACTTCATGGACGACATTTCACACATGCAGCTGTGTATAGCACATCTAGCGTCTTGAGATGGACATTTTAGTACCGATTCTAGCTCGTTAGAAATGGTCGAAGAAATGGAAAGGTATGTTTTATTGACATTTTTCCCAAGCTTGTTTTTGAATAATTTACAAACCGTTAGAATTTGAAATGAGATTGTAAATCGGAACACAAATGTCATGATCATGGACCGTGGGTTTGTGCATGCATGGTTGAGGCTGCCATGGCTGCGGAATTCGTGGAAACCTTCAGCATGCCGTGTGTGGTTGAAAACAGGGCTCAAAAACCTGGGCCAAATCTGTTTTTCAAATTCTAACCATGCTAAAACGGTTTGTAAGTTATTAAAAAATACAAGGTTGGGAAAAAAGGTCAATAAAACGTACCTTTCCATATCTTCGACCACTTCTACCGGGCTAGAATTGGGCTAGTTCCACAGACTAGCTCAGTCAGCTGAACTAGCCGAACATTAGTACAGAATGCCCTATTAAAAAAAATAGTCGTACTTGACATCGTTTTTGATAGTAGAGCCCATTAGTAGAACACCCCAATATATTAGTAGAGTCCCTAGTAAGCTCTAGTAGGTCTAGTTGAACTAATTTATTATATTAGTAGGTCAAGGTTGAACTAGTATTTTGATAGTTAAGTCCCTAGTGTATCCTGACCTACTAACATATAGTTTAGTTCAGTCCAGCCGTATTAGTTACAGGTTAGTCGTACTTGACATTGTTTTAACTAACTTTTCCTTAGTTAGTCACCCCAAGTTTCGTTTTCAGTGTTTGTCTCCTTTTAGGAAACAATGATGGTTTGTGTTGAGTCAGTTGGTGGTAGAGTAGTTCATGTTACATAGATGAGATCATGAAGTGTTGATATAGTATCTTGAGTATGGCTTAGGTGTAAGGGGGTATCCCAATGGCAATTGCTAGTCTCTTACACAAGGCTTAGTACTAGTTGCTTGATAGTTATGCCCAAACAGGTGCAAAATCACAAGATTTCAATAAATTGATGCTGTTAGTCTTTTTGCATTTTGCAATAATCAAATATTTTACCTTCCTCCTTTCTCTCTTTCATTTATTTGTTCATTTATTCTTGCTTACTGTCTTTCTTCCTTTTTTTTCTTTTCTTCCTTCCTTCCTTCCTTCCCGCAGTTCCTTCCATCCTTCCCTTGGTCTCCTTTTAGGAAACAATAATGGTTTGAGTTGAGTCAGTTGGTGGTAGAGTAGTTCATATTACATAGATGAGATCATGAAGTGTTGATATAGTATCTTGAGTATGGCTTAGGTGTAAGGGGTGTCCCAATCGCAATTGCTAGTCTCTTACACAAGGCTTAGTACTTGCTACTCAATGTTCAAACGGGGTGCAAATGATGAAAATGTTCTACTTGATTGGTGCTGCTATCCATCACACTGGCGTGTCCAGGATCTGTTCCTGCAGGGGGGCTCGGAGGGTCTTTCAGAGTTATGCGGGAGGGGGGGGGGCTTAATGGCTAAAATTGCCAAAAAACGGCTGATTTTACATGATTTTTAACAAAGTGCAGGGGCTTCAGCCCCCAAAGCACCTCCAGACACACCACTGCATCAAAGCAGTGAGACATGTTCACATAAAAGATACTACATAGCCTCATCAGTTCATGACTAGTTGATATATATTTTTGGGCATTCTTTCTTCCTGCCTGTCTTTCTTCCTGCCTGTCTTTCCTTCCTTCCTTCTTTCCTTTCTTCCTTTCTGTTTTTCCTTCCTTCCTTCCTTTCTTTCTGTCCTTCCTTCCTACCTTCTTTCCATTCTTCCATTCTGTCTTTCCTTCCTTCCTCCATCCCTTCCTTCCTTCCTTCCTGCCTTCTTTTCTTCTTTCCTTTCTTCCTTTCTGTCTATCCTCCCTTCCTTCCTTCTTTCCTTCTTTCCTTTCTTCATTTCTGTCTTTCCTTCCTTCCTCCCTCCCTTCCTTCCTTCTTTCCTTTCTTCCTTTCTGTCTATCCTCCCTTCCTTCCTTCTTTCCTTTCTTCATTTCTGTCTTTCATCCCTTCCTTCCTTCCTTGCTTGATCAATTGCTTTGCTTTTACAATTATTTTGTGTTGTTTATGGCACCTGATGATACTAAGAAATAAGTCAAAATATTATAAATATAAACAGACAAACAGAATAAAAACACATATTTGAAACTTGATTTCTGTGTACAACAGTGTCGTTTAATAAAAGAGCCATGTGTAAAGTTGTAGAATATTTACAGCTGCGAGTAAATCGATTGACATCAAAGAAAAACTTGTGCTACAATTTTTTGCAATTCAATGTAGTGCAACATCTGTGTTTTGAAAATCTGGTCTCATATAAATCAAACAAAATCTTAAGATTTCAACATCCTTAAGAATTTAGAGCATGGACTGGATAAGACTGATCTTGAGTGCATGTTCGGGCATCACAATGTACATATGAAGAGCTTTGTTTCAAAACCCCTTACATCCATTTTGGCCGAAATTGAGTTATTGGCATAATATTATAGCGTGGGTAAAAATACACATTTTGGTGGTTGTTTGACCTTCATACTACCTTCCCTTCCGGAGTTATCGAATATTTCCCGTTTGGGAAATCTTAGGAATTTCCGAAATCTGAACTTAAAATGAATATAGAATTGTTTTGTTTTAATTTTTTTGATGTATAATGGTAGCCTGGAATGTTCTTTAGCTATTAAAACCAAAAGGAACTGTTTTTGGGTCACTATGTTTGAAAAAATCATTTTAATTAACAAAAGTTGTAGCTTCTGAAAAATACACAAAAAATGCCATTTTCCCGAATTTAATTAAAGATTCATAATTAAAAAATTAAATGAGATATTTAAATTTTTCTTTTTGATTTTCAAAGCATTAGACAAGTGACATAATGTAGTGCAAACAAATGGGCTCAAATTTGATTGCAAAGGTGGTTTCTAAAAAGGGGTAAATTTATTTTGTTGCAAAACCCCTTACATCCACAAAAGGTGCGATATAAAAGAAATAATAAAATAAATAGGAAGGCTTGAAAATTGTCCCAAACCTATTCTTTTAGTTTCTATTCATCAACACTTTATCCAACCCCAAATTGAATCAAATCGAACAAGTAATACTTGCACAATTAAAAAAAGCTGTTTTTCTCAAAAAGTCAAAAGTGGATGTAAGGGGTTTTGCAACAAAGCTCTTCATATGTACATTAGATTTGGGTGAATTGTAATGTTTCTTACAATTTCCTGTAAGGATATATTGAAGGATTAGTGCCAGAAAGCCCTATCTGCAATAGCTGCCATATAGCCATTTGACAATTTTTGTATTCTATATAGTATGGTCTACATCTTAAAGTATGATACCCGGCAGCTATAGCAGATAGGGTCTTCTTTCCCTAAACCCTGATTATACCATTTGTCTTAATCAATTTTTTTTCCCATACAATTATAGGTAAAATCACATGATCAATGCATGTCACTCACTATGGACCACAATAGCCTCATCCCAATGGCATACCGTAAACGTTCGCCTAATGGCGCTATAGAGTTCATGGAAATGAGAGAGCGCCATCCCTGTAAAAGCCGACTATTATCAATGATCATTAAGGGTACGTGTAGTTAAAGGGGGAAACCTATCGACACATACAATTATGAACAAGATCGAACAAACTTGTTCATGATAATGCGGTAATCATTCACCTGATACGCTGTGGCCCAGTGAGCAGAGCATTAGACTATAGTGCGAGGATAAAGAGAACTTGTGGAGAAGATTGATGGTTCGAATCTCATGCAGTAATTTCTGACAGATTATGATGTATGTCAATGTTTTTTTTTCTGATTTGAGGAAATTTTATTCTCTATTTTCTTCATTTTATTTTTAACATTGTTTATATAATTTTATTATTTTATCTTGTATGTGTCTTTTTTCATGATTCTTTGTTTTTAATCGTTTCATTTTAGAGTAACTCAATCCATTCAATCAAATGTTGTAATGAACCTATTTGATTGTATAGGCATTTGTTATGTGTGTGAGACGAACTGTCGCGTCTTGAAAAGTCTTTCAATTCGCATGAGTGTCCTTGCCTATGCATCAGTGGTCATAAGAGGTATATCATTTTATTGAAAGGGGGTCCCAAATATACGGGGATCATAAAGTCTTGGAAAGAATAATAGGAGGGGGGGTCATAAAATGTTTTATTACCAAAATGTAGGGAGTCACACGATGACCACAGAAAGTGTGTTATTTTATTCAAAAAGACTGATTTCAATACAATTTTGGGGTTTGGGATCATAAAATTTTTGTTGCCGAAATAGGGGGTGCGCAATTTTATTGACGCAGACTTTTTGTAAATTTGGGACCCCCCCTTCCAAAAAAAATGATAGCCCTCTAAGAGGATTCAAAAGATAACCTCTGCCCCAATAATCCCTAGCTATATTTGTTTGAAACTGTTCCACGGAGGATGTATCATAATAGGCTCAGTCTTCAAATGATATAAATAAAATTTGAATGAATGAACGAACAAAATAATACAACGACCAACTGAATAGAGGCTGTGCATATGACGTATCACCCCGTAAATATGGCGGACTACTCAAATGCATTCAACAAAAGCATTGCATCTACCGCGACAGTTCGTCTCACACACATAACAAAATGCACTACGATCAAATAGGTTGATGACAACATTTGATTGAATGGACTGCACTGTGCCATGATTACGGGGAAGAAACCAGTTCAAATCCTTTGTTTGGAGCCAATCGATAAACGCAAGGCCTCTATAGCTATCATTGAATACTGGCTAGGATTCCACAACACAATGAGAACATGTTATAAGGCACTTTAGAAGGCACACAATACCCCAATGGCTTTCCATATTATGTGCACTCAACAACTATTCAGTATCAAAGCCCGTATCGGGTTACGTAATGTTACTATGTCAACGGGATCACGCGCTTAAGTAATGAACCACGATCGAAACAATCAGTACACAAAAAAGGCATACCAAAATATCGTGATCGTAATGATCGCCATACAAACAGTGCTTGGTTCCGATACCATCACAGAGTTACGTAACTACTTCGTGGTCTGATAGTTATATGAACACTGGCCTGATCTACTTGGGTTCGTTAAGAAAAGAAAAAATAGCTGATCATTTATAATGCATAAATGAATAAAGTAATGTAGTTACACAATTTGAAACATTGAGGCCGTTCTATTTTTCAAAGTTCATTTAACTGTTAAATGTAGTGGAATATATCACGCATTGATAGGTAGCAGGTGGAGCAAATTTTGTCAGCGGTTTTCACTATGGACCACTATGGACCACAATGACCTCATCCCAATGGCATAGTTCAATAACCTCAAGTAAACAATCATAGTGCAAAATTTGACCTCCAGTTGCAGAGTATGAGTTTTAGTACCCAAATTTTCAAAGGTCATTTAATAAATGTGCAAAATGTATTGGGGTTAAAGAACTATGCCCTGATAGATGAGCATGTGGTGGATACTAGTGTTTGTTGCCGTTTGTTCGCAGTGCCTATTAATCTAAAAAAAATAAGAAAATTAAAATTAAATTAAAAAAAAAAAAAATCACAATATTCGTTCAGTAAAATGGGGACAAAATCCAAAAACATTTTTTGACCCTTCTTCACATAAAAGTGGGAGCAGAAATCAAGATTCGAACAAGTACCATTCACCATTCAAGGCGCACCCTCTACCGACTGAGCTAACGGGTCAGACAATAGAAGGGTGTAATTTTGAACTGAAGAATATTAAAAAAATATGAAGAAATCACAACGTTATAAAAAGATTTACCAAAATTAGTTAGGTATAACGTATGAATCGATTTACAAATTAAGTCCAATGGCACTTTGAGAAAGAATACCTGAAGAAACCCCAAAACATTTGCTGCTCTAGCAACTAACCTAGTGACCTAAAGTATTGGGTCATGTCACGAAATTTTTTTCTGAGGCATTATGTCCAGGTTGCTCAATTTAACATACACGTATCCTTAATGCTGTTGAGATTTTACAAGGATGGCGCTCTCACATTCCTAAGAATCCAAAAGCGCCATTAGGCGAACGTTTACGGTAGTTCAACAACCTTACTTAAACAATCATAGTGCAAAATTTGACCTCAAGTTGCAGAGTATGAGTTTTTGTACCCAAATTTTCAAAGGTCATTCAATGAATGTACAAATGTATCGGGGTTAAAGAACTTTGTCCTGATAGATGAGCATGTTGTGGATCCTAGTGACTTGTTGGGGGTGAAATTGTACAAAATAATGCATGTGTACTGAGATGTTCATGTGTCGAAGGGGGAGTGCATTAGACGCATCAACATCTCAGTACAATTTCTCGAGCAATAAGTGATACGCATTTATTAACCTATTTCATACACAAGAAATTTTTTTAAAGTGTTGGAATATACAAGCAAATATACCGTAACCACCCGGGTATAAGCCCACCTTTGGCTATAAAGCCCACCCCCTATTTTTCAAAACATTCTGGGAACAAGTGTACACTCCAGTATAAGCCCAGTAGTAAATTTTGGCCAAGTTCTTAAATCAAATCAATGCTTTGCTCTCATATTTAAGAACAAATATTAAACAATATCAGTTGAAAATTAACATTCCACACTTATAATTTTAAGTAATTAACATAGATGATAGAAATTACTGGTACATTGGGCATATACAGTATAAATGGGTGGGGGTGATTGTTCTTATTTTTAAATTCAAGCACTAGCCCTTCCCGGTTATAAGCCCACCCCCATTTTTGAAGTGAAATCTGCAATCTAGGGGGGTGGGCTTATACCCGAGTGGTTACGGTAAATGCATCAACCTGCAAGAAAAATGAAAGCGTCTGAAATCACTGCGTGTAGTACGCAGAGTGCGCAGCCGTGCATATATACACAATCAATGCATAATTTGCATTTTTTTAACATTTGCGCTATCTAAGAGTGTATGAAACAATGACAACAAACACAATTTGAATGAGATGCTCAAACGGCCTGTACAAATACACCATTAACATATGTGACCGCTCCCACAAAACCAGACATAAGTCACTAATTTTGAAAATTGAGTTTTTGATGTCATCATTTAGTATAGGTCTTCATCTTTCATTTGATACCAAAATTATCTTTCTGGGATATGTGGTCCTCATTCTACGGTCTTTCAACGGGAAGGGGGGAAGCGACACATAAAGAAAAGGCAAATGCAAGAAAAATGGCTTAAAAGTTGTAAAATGTCATGTTTAAGGCCTTGGTTTTGTTCATAAATTGCTAGATATGGGTGCTTTAGATGTAAAAGAATACTTTGTTTTCAATGGTAGGTTAAAGTAAACATATTAAGGAATCAAAAAATAACAAAAACTGAAAAACAAAATCTGCAAAGTTTTTCACCCCTTTCCCAACTTTGACTTGCCGTATCTCGAAATGGCTGAGTGCGACTTATGGCGGGTTTTGTCAGAGCGGGTCACATATTAGGCCTAAGACCATTTGTACTTGATTCTCAGATTCTGAATTTCCTGTCACCTGCCCTTGTTTGAAATGGATGCCCTCATTTGAATTCATTATTGCAATTTTTCAAATATAAAAATTGTGTTTTGGGGTAAAAAAAAAAACACCTGAATTTGGCTATTATTTTGACTTAGAATGCAATCTGAATTTGCTTCATGTACTACACCTGCTGGGGCGTGCCTCTTTTTTTTTCTATTTTTTTTCTTTTTTTTCTTTGAATTGGCATGTAGAAGACTGTGTTCAATTCTAAAGTTTGACTGATAATGAAACTTGGGAAAATAATAAATAATGAAAAAGTTATGTCGGTTCTCTCTGATGATATCTGACAGGAAACTCAGAATCAAGTGCAAAGGACCTAATTTGCATGAAAAAATCCCAAGCACTTGGAGGATATTTTTGAAAATGTGATGAAGAGGTTCATGTATCAGTTGAAGACCTCATCACAAAAAGTATTTGGATGTTGAGCAGTAGTGCACCCAGCAAAAGTTTTACATTACATTACATTACATTACAGGCATTTATATAGCTCATCTACATCAAGAACGATGCGCTAATTGGAAACACATTATTATATAGAAACAACAGGAACAATGAAATAAAAAGACAATTAATGCATAAATAACTGAGTTTTGAGAGACCTCTTAAAAGATGATATGGAATCAGAGTTTCTGACAGACTTTGGTAGAGCATTCCATGATTTGGGAGCAGTATATGAGAAAGTGCGATTTGAAGCAAAATGAAGATGGCGTCTGGTATTTGGTACACTTAGCCGAGTGGCATCAGATGCTGAATGGAGACTTGGTCGTGCTGGATGGTACAAATGCAAGCAAGATGACAAATAGCCTGGAGCGAGTCCGTGTAAACACTTAAAGATGTAAACCATGATCTTGAAGGTGATGCGTTCACGAATCGGTAGCCAGTGAAGTTCTTGAAGGTAAGGTGTGGCATGATCTCGCTTCTGTGCATGGTGGATGAGCTTGGCCGCCCAGTTCTGTATGCGCTGTAGACGTTGTAAATCTGAGCTGGTAGATCCAAATAAAAGTGCATTGCCGTAATCCAATCTAGAAAGCACAAGTGCACGTACAACAAGATGACATGTGTTGTGATCGAGGTATTTATGGATGCCAGCAAAAGTACCAAGGGGGCATAATTGCCCTGCTGTTCTACACCCAGAATGATCTTACCATGATAAATGTGTGTGTTAAGCTAAAATGGTTCAAAAATATTATTATTACATCATATTTATATTTACCCAGGGTAACCCGATCAGCAAGAATGCTGCTCTTACACGGGGCCCTGCATCATATAACAATTGCACAACAGAAATTTAAAATTACATATAATACAACAAAAATTATTAACACATATCAAATCAAACCAGCATGACAAAATAATATAGCACCAACTAGAGGAACAATTATTTGACCAAAAAAAAAAAACCACACCAAACAATTGAACATCTCTATTATATAAATACACTGTTAAATACATATGAAACCACTAATAACATCATATTATAGCTTAAACCCCTGGCTTAAACCATGGAAGTACTTAATGTGGAACAATTTTAAACTTATTCACACGAGCAATGTACATGGAAGTACTTCATTGCTTAAACTTATACATATTCTTAAAACATTGTACATTTGAGGCGCTCCTAACATCATAATCAATTTTGTTCCATACCTCAACACCACTGTACGAGAAAGAAAATTTAAAATATTCGGTATCATTACCATTAGAGCAAGGTGGTAACGCTAGCAGACCAGCTGCAGCTTGTCTTGTATGAATGCCATGATTATCAGATACATATTTACATTTGGAAGAAAGATATGATGGCGCCAGGCCATTTAAAGATTTAAACATCAGCAGTGCTTTAAAATATTTACAACGATCATAAAGTGAATTCCATCCTAATACTGGAAACATAACATTAGACGAGGTTTGGGAATTAACGCTCAAAATAATTCTAGCACATCGTTTTTGTAAGACATTGAGTTTGTGTACATCATTTTCATATCGACCAAACCATACAACACAGCAATAGTCAAAACAGGGTTGAATCAATGACTTGTACAAGATATTAAGGGTGGTACTATAAAGAAATGTGCTCAGACGCCTTAAAAGAGATATTTTACAGAACAATTTCTGAATAACACAATTTACTTGCTTATGCCACAGTAATTCATCATCAATTAAAACACCTAAACATTTAGCCTTGTTAACTCTCTCTAGTTTACAACCATTAACAATTACTGAAAAAGAATCTTCATCCACTTTACGTAATCTTGCACTACTGCCTAATAACATTACTTTAGTCTTATTTGTATTGAGGAAAAGCTTGTTCTTATGCAGCCATTTAGTTATCGCCTCAAGATCCTCCGTAAGCTTATTTGACATAATGTTAACATCATTTTCATTGACATACAATGTAGTGTCATCAGCATACATAGAAATCTTACCATGTTTTATTACTTTAGGCATATCATTGATAAAAATTATAAACAAAAGTGGGCCAAGGATACTGCCTTGTGGAACACCTGTATTAATGGGTAATGTATCTGAAACAACTCCGTTAAACGACACTCTTTGCATTCTGCCACTCAGATAGGATTTAAACCAATTGAGGGTGTTGTTTGATGCTCCAATATCGTGAAGTTTATTAATCAGGATATCATGATTCACGGTATCGAACGCCTTCCTTAAATCAATAAGGGCCATGCCCGTCATTTTACCAGAATTGATATTAGAGAGCCAGTCGTCCACCATATCAACAAGGGCTGATTCTGTTGAATGCCCAGGACGAAAACCAGACTGGTGCTCATTAAGAATTTCATGTTGCGATACATAAGAATACACATGATTGTGAACGGCCCTCTCAATAATTTTACTGACAACAGGCAAGATAGATATAGGCCTGTAGTTGTTTGTGTCATCAAGATCACCACCTTTGTGCAACGGAATAACTTTAGCCTCTTTCCATGCAGATGGGAACACGCCTGTTGATAAAGAAAGGTTTAGAATGTATGTTAAACTCTCAATTATTGCAGGACGAGCTAACTTTAGAATTCTGCAGCTTAAGTCATCAAGACCAGTTGCCTTGGTTGCACTCATTTTACGAATTTCCTTATCAACAAAATCAGGTGATATGAGAGGTAAGTCAAGGATGGACCTGAACATAAAATTATCATTCTTTTTTTGATCATTATCATTACTCGTACTTGTACTATCGAGACCATTAATCAATTTAGTTGCAACATTTGCAAAATGCGTGTTAAGACCATTTGATATATCATCATCAGATGTTAAAACATTACCTTCAAACACGATGGAAGATGGCTTACAAGTTCTCTTTGATGGGAGGACTCTTTTAAGAGACTGCCAAAGTTTGCTCGAGTCATTACAATTTTGACTGATCAATTCTTTATAATACTCAGTCTTAGCAGATCTTATAAGACTAGTTACCTTATTGCGGGCAGTTTTGTATGCCTTCCAATCAGAACTGTTATTTGACTTAACTGCCTGTCGGTGGAGAGAATCTCTCTTCCACATTTCTTTCTTAATCTCGCACTTAGCCATTTAGATGGAGAGGTCTTAACACGTTTAACCTTTTTAGGTAAATGATTATTTACGACATCAAAAACATTTTATCCCACAATTTCAACGCATCATCAATATTATCATGTTTAGTAATATCAAACCATGGCTGTTTGTAAAGATCATTCACAAAAATTTGTTCATTGAAATCTTTGAAACAACGGTAATTAATTGACTTGTGGCCATTTTTTATAGGCCTTGCTTTACGCACTGCATAAATCATATAATGATCACTGATGGAGGTTTGTATAACACCACTCTCATTATACAGTTCACTTTTTGAGGTAAAAAATAATCGATGATTGTCCTACTCGTAGGTGTAACACGAGTTGGAACCGTAATTAATTGCTGCAATTGAAACATGTTACAAACAAATTTTAAGTCATTAGTTTGTTTACAATTTACACCAATTGAAACATCACAATTGAAGTCACCAAGCAATGCGATTTCTTTATTCTCAACAGACGCATTTGAAAGCATGGTAGACAGTTTGTTTGAAAACAGGTTGTTTTTGCCGTCTGGGTTATACACTGCACAAATTAAGATTGAACTCATGTGAGGTGGAGTAACCTCAACCCAAATACATTCAACAGTATTGTCACATAAATCATCTCTTCTTTTAAAAGTGAAATTATTGTTAATAAAAACAGCGACACCTCCTCCATCTCTTTTACGATCACATCTCAATATATTATAACCATCTAATTTCACTTCTTCATCACTGATTGTCGAGTCACACAAAGTTTCATTTACACCAATAACATCGAATGTATGACCACACATGTATCTAAATTCGTCAATTTTACTGACAAGACTACAAATATTAAGATGGGCAAATTTTATACCCTTGCTTTTTAGAGCAGGGATTTTACCATCTTGCAGTTGTAAATACTCATTTGTATTCTCAGTATCACCTGTATCATTATTATTGGATGAAATAACATGACTAATATTACGGTTTTTAACATGAACTTCATTTACATGCGTAACATCACACTCCTTTTCTGTATCATTAATGTGATTACTTGATGGAATAACCTCATGACCATGTTGACAAGTATTTTTTGCTTGAACTTCAAAGTCATTATCACACACAGTTATACACTCTGTTCCAGTTTCACTTATATTATTACTAGATGAAATAAATAAATCAGTGACATTAATATCAATATTGGATGGAATAACACTATAATCATGATGACTATTATTTTTTACCTGCACTTCATTACCATAAACTATAACACACTCTGCATCGTTATCAATTACATCATTATTGGATACAATACAATTATAACACGTTTCATTAGCATAATTATTGGATGAAATAACATGATTACTTTTACTGTTTTCAACATCAAATTCATATACACATGTAATATCACATTCTGTTTCAGTTTCACTTGTGTCATTGTTATAAGAAACAGCTAAACCAGTCTCATCGTTATCAATTACATCATTATTGGATACAATACAATTATAACAAGTTTCATTTGCATAATTATTGGATGAAATAACATGATTACTTTTACTGTTTTCAACATCAAATTCATATACACATGTAATATCACATTCTGTTTCAGTTTCACTTGTGTCATTGTTATAAGAAACAGCTAAACCAGTCTCATCTGTATCATTACTAGATGGAATAAACTCATGACCATGTTGAAAACTATTTTTGCTTCAACTTCAATGTCATTACTACACACACTTATAGATTGTGTTCTCGTTTCACTTATATCATGACTAGATGAAATAAATAAACCAGTTACATTAATATCATTATTGGATGAAATAACACTATAATCATGTTTACTCTTGTTTTTTACCTGAACTTCATTAACATAAACACACTCTGCATTGTTATCCAGTACATGTACATCATTATTTGCATCATTATTGTGTGCATTCAATTTAAAAACAGTCTCATCTGTATCATTGTTAAATGAAATATCATTTTCACCATTGTTTTGTACTTGATCTTCATTATATTTTACAATACCACACTGCTCTATTTCGGCACACATTTTTACGTGGCCAGAAACCTATTTCCTATTTGCCAAGTTTATGCAATAACGCTCCTTATGGCCCAACTTATTGCATGCACGACAGCGTACACGACGGTCAAATCTACAAGTTTTTTGATTGTGATTTCTGAGTCCGCAATTAAAGCAACCCGAATACCCTGCGGTATTATCGCGGGCCCGGGTGTTCTCAACTTGGGATCCATGATGTCTGGAAACTTGAGATCCGTAGGCGCGTTTGCGATATTGTGATGCCGAATACTGGCCGGTATTATCGCGGGTTCGAGTGTTCGCAATGTGGTATCCATGATTTCTGGAGCCTCGAGCTTCATAGGCGCGTTCGCGTAAATGTTCCTGGTCACGACGTTCATGTTGACTTTTTGGAGCAGATCGGCGACGTCTTCTGTTGGACTGTGACTTGACTTGGGTCCAATTGCCGGAGTGCTTTAGATCATCAACAGCGTTTGTGAACGCGGATATTAGGGTTTCATTACCTCGCGCACTAAGGTGTAGTCCGTCTACAAACTGTGACGAGTCAATTGACCCGTTCTTATAGGTCATGTTATCTCCTGCATCGATGAAATTGCAGTCTACACGACGGGCAAGATCATGAAGTTCTTGATTTAGTTGCTGTATTTCATCTCTGTAGCGCTTGTCACTTCGTGGACAGACAGCAGATACATAGATACTTGACATCGGAGTTTCAACCAGAAGGAGTGTGATTAGGCTTCCATGGATTCGGTAACCTCTTTAGCGGGGGTTTTGTTTGAGATGTCATTTATGCCAGCATGAATGACAATGTTTTTATAACTTTTTAGGTCTGTTTTGCAATTCAGTTCCCTGAAAATGTCTAACACTGTGGCACCACTGATGGGCTGGACATCAGCATTCTCAAACATATCACTGTGAATATCTCTCAGCATTGAGTCTCCAATGATGAAAGTACCAGAAGGTTCAGTCTCAGGATGTGCTGTGTCACTCTTTAAAGGGAGTTCAGCTTGTTTTTTGTCAGCTGAATTTGTCGCCAAATTTGAGTTTATGATCTCTTTTATCTCATTCTTTAGCGCCTCGTTTTCTTTTAGTAGAGTTTCTTGAGTTTTCAACAGTGCCTGTTGGTCTTTTCTGAGCGACTCATTTTCCTTTTTGAGGATGTCTTGGGTTTTCAGAATTGTCTGTTGTTGAGTGTTCATTTCTTTTTGTTGACTCGTTAGAAACGCTACTGTCTTTTGTAAGTTTTTCATTGTTTCATGAAAGTCTTTGCATTTTTGGCACGTCCATTTTGTAGATTTGGAGGGCCGTTTTTTTAGGGTGGTACATGAGATGTGGTAATCATTTGCACAGATGGCACAACTTATTCGGGAATCCTCTGGGTCAGCACTGCATTTGGGACTGAAGCAGCTAGTGTTGGGGGGAGTCGCCTCATCTTCAATATGTGCTTGATTGGTAGCAGCAGACAGAGAAGCAAATATTTGCCAAGTCCAGTCTCCTCTATAGTTTTTATTGGAGAGGGCATTTGCTTGGGTTGGATCCCGTGTCGGATATCATCACATGCATTACATAAAATTCCTCACATTGACGAATAGATACTTCTTTCCCTTTTCTTTGTTTACAGTCATAACATTGATAATACAGTGGGGCCATTTTCAATATCGCTTCAGGAAGCACAGTGAAAAGTGTTTATCACACTTTTTTTCTTAAGTGTGTAGGTAAAGAGTTGTTACAGATACTAATTTCTGTGGTGACAAAGTACAACAATCAATACATCCAAACGATTAATCAATGATCGATAATCAACGGAGTTCTATACTGGCAACAGTAGTATAGCAAAAGGCCAGTAGACGAGCAGAAAATGCAAGAAAATCACAAGTTTCAGAAGATTTTTTTTAAATGTAGCCTTCTCAAAATGATCAGAACTGCATAAAGTACTCACGTACACAAGAACAGATAAAACTGTGCATCAAATACATATATTTTGCGAAACTTTTGCGATAGCGATGTAGAGTCAACCACCAGTCACTGTTTCTAGATACATTTATAAGGTTAATTCCCATCAAGAAACTAGTAAAATCCCATGTGCTTTTTGTGATTAAGGTTCAGAATCAGCTTTAATATTTGACCAAAATAAAGCTCCGAAAGACCCTTGATTTTGATAATTTCAGCTCTAAAAGACCCAAAAATTGCTCATTCCTCATATTTCTTGTTTTTTCAGGCGATTTTCAACCAAAAAGCCAAGAAAGACCCTTGATTTTGACTTTTCGCAGCTACAAAAGACCCCATTTTACTTGTTCACAGTCCGGTTCACAGCTCCGAAAGACCCCCTTTTACCGGTACGCCGTCAGCTCCCAAAGACCCACCACCTCAAAATTCCGGGGGAGCATACCCACCAAAATTTTTTGATGTGCCCCCCCCCCCCTCCGGGTTCAAATAGTTCAAATATGTGCTGATATGGCCTTCTCCTACAAATTTGGTCTACTTTGAAAGGTCAATTAGCTTCTCAAAACATAAAATTTATAATATACCATCTGTCAAAGGCATTAATTTTGCCCGTCCCAGGAGCAAACTCCTGGTCTGAAATGACAGCCAGACGGGTGGCTAGCTAAGACCCTGGCAGATATACTATTCTGTACTTTTTCTGAATTGTTTCGACCAGGCCAATACTTTGGTGTGGTTTTGATCCATATTTGATCAGTTTTGAAATTTGATCCCTCAATGACCTTTTAGAGCCTTTAACTCTTTTCAGAGCAAGGTGCTACCAACGTTTTTCTGATATTTTAAATTTAAGGTCTTCAACAGAACTTTCATGAGGAGAATTATAACTTGGTTCCATGCCTTAATCACAAAAAATGCTGATGACATTTGAAAACCGCACACTTTAAAGAAATTTTAAACATTGTCTTGTATTTTGAACAAGTAGATAAAAAAATCCAATGGGAATAGTCAAGCCCCTCACTGCAAAAACAAGTGTTTATATTTAAACACCATATTGTGTTTATTAGAGCAACACTTAATAAACACATAATTCATGTTAATGGTCTAACACTAATGTTAATGGTCTAACACTAATGTTCATAAATTAACACTTGGTGTTATATTACAAACATTGGTGTTTGTAATTATAAACCAAGTGTTAATTTAGTGTTTAGACCATTAACATGAATTATGTGTTTATTAAGTGTTGCTCTAATAAACACAATATGGTGTTTAAATATAAACACTTGTTTTTGCAGTGCTGGGAGTCGAGCTTCTGTTAAAAAGTTACAAAAAATATTGCTAATATAGACAGAGGTGACCATATTTACAAATGACAACAGGACATTACAACATATTCATCATTTTACAAATGAGTAAAAAGTTACTAATTACTAACATAAACACACACAATTTTAGTGCATACTGTCATCATGATCATGCTTATACTGTACAAATGGTAAAATTCCACTGTCATGTATTGTACAAGTACAAATTCAAATTACCCGTATTCGTTCCAATAAGCACCCATACCCCAATAAGCACCCACCAGGGTATTTTCAATTTGCTAAAGGGTACCATTAATGTTGAAGTGACTGATAGACATTGATACAGTGAAATAGCTTGAGGATTTGAAGTCCTCTGTAAACTTGCAATACATTTTATCAGAAAAGCTACTAGAACATCTCGGGGACCTTATTATAACCTAGGTAAAAATTAGGTAAACCAGGTCAAAAATAAGCGCCCACCCAAAATGACATGACTTTGTAAAGCGCCCTGGGCACTTATTGGAATGAATACGGTACATAAATATTATAGGCCTAGGGGGCCTATAATAAATTCCTGTTGATATTAACATCAAATGTGTCATATAAAAGCGTGCATTTGTGCATTTGCGTCATAATACGTCATGAAGAGAGCAATCAAAATATCAATAGCATTGATATAGTTAACTTCAGGCCTGTACGCATGATTTTTTTTGGGAAATGCGGATTGTGAAAGAGTGGACCATTTTCAAGGAGGGGGCAATTTTGTGAAAAGTGGACCTTCTTCCTAAAATTTGGACCTTTTTTGACCAAAAAAGCATGAAAAACCTGATTTTTTTTCCTTGCTACACTCACAAATTGGGATTTGTTGGGACCTTTTTTATACTTTTGCAAAATATACAAACCTTTAATTTTGTTGAATTTTGGCATGTTCTGGTTCAGAAAATTGCTGAACCGGCCTTTAAATTAGATATGAATAAATCCAATGTGGTCATAATGGAAATGCTTTTTTATGAATTTTTCAGGCAAAAAAAAATTGTCTCTGGTCACCCATGCTTATTCATAAAATCATGCAGAAAAACTGGGTTTTTTTTCTTGTTTTTTAGTTTGTTTGTTTTCCCTGATTTTTTTAAAAGAAATATCCAGCAAACTCATAAAAAAATCTGAAAATAATTGAAAAGTCATTCAGGGAAAAAACACAGACTGAATTGTATTTACAACCTCCTGTGACACCAGATTCTAACCTTATCGATCCTCGTCAAATCTACGATCGACTCGTACAGGTTTACGTAGTTTCATCTTCAACTGATTCCAGAACAACCGTTGTCCATCTGGATCTTCAGGCCACTTCAACACTTCCTTGTAACATAATAACTGACGAAGCAACAATGTCTTTTTATGATCAGGAATTTCCCCAATCTGTACAAGAATGAGTACATCAACATTGTCTGTTACCATTCGCATTTGTGCGAAATGTAGCTGATAATGACACCATCCGTCATCCATGAAATTCTCTGATAATACGGCAATAGTTTTGCGACTTTGCTTAATACCATGACATATGGCATTGAGAATATAATGGCCTGCTGGAATGTCACCTCTTTCTTTAAGACAAAGCCGGAACCGTTCTGGTCCATCTTCAATGTTTGCAATGAGTTGATCATTTATCCATGCTTCATTATCTTTGTGGTAGGCAACATAAGCATGATATCGACGTCGCATGATTGGTGCTTCATATGGGGCATCAACATCCTCCTCATCATCGCTATTGATATCAGCATCATCATCATTATCTATATATTGCTGATATCTTCTCTGACAACACAAAGTCCAGCATTTGTAATGTAGGCGCCAACGATATTTATAAATTACAGAAACTATTACACCAATTACAATTAAACCTGACACACTTGGGGCAATGTATTTTTCAAGATGCAAACTACAGTCTAAACTAAATTCAGTAATACCAAGATTCTCTCTGATTGCAGGAGACTTACACAAGTATGCAGGCTGTGGATCTATGTATGTTCTTGTATCTGTCATTATCCAATGTTGCAGGGGTTGTATATCACAGTTGCAAGAAAATGAGATGTCTCCAAATTAACATACTTCAAGTTGTATGGGGTTTCCATTAGAAAGGCAGGTAGTGTAGTTAATGCATTGCCAGATACAATGAGTGTTTGCAGACCATAGAACCCTTTCAGAAAATTCAAATTGGCAAGTTTGTTTCCAGCCAAGTTAAGGTACGTGAGGTTCATCATGTGATGAAATTGATTCTCTGGCAAGCTTTCTATTGCATTATGACTGAGATCCATGGATTTGAGGTTTACCAGTGAAGAAAAGTCGTTTCCATTAATATCTTCAATATTATTGTTACTCAAATTTACATGCTGTAGACTGTGACTCTCAAGAAAAAATTGATCAAATGATGACAACTTGCAGTTTGTTAATGTCAGCCTTTCTAGGTGAGAAAAGTTCACAATTGCTACCTCAAAATCAAATATCACTCCATCCGAGTCAGATAGGACAAGTGACTTGAGATGTGAGCAGTTACCCCATACAAATGAAAAATGAACATTGAATTGAAGTTTACTGAAGGTAATGGTCTCAAGTGCAGGATATGAACTACACAATGGATGACCTTCTGTTGTTATTTCAGTGATTGTTTCAGCTTCAGAAATACTGATGGATCTGAAGGGCACAATGGTGGTATAAATGTCAAACACAATCAAAGGAATTTTGTAGATATTGTTTATATCATTCATATACAAATGAGTTAGATTGCCAAATGATCCAAGGTATATATAATAAATGGGATTAGCCGAGATATCCAGGGATTTCAATGTGAAACCCGGATAGTCTGTGTCAAGGCCAATTGTCATTATCTTATTATTTCTCAAATCCAAGTGTTCTAGTGAGTCTGCAAGTACTACCAGGGCTTCATAAGGAAATTCAGTTAGACCCACAGAATTAAGTTCCAATGTCTTGAGGTGTGATAAGCCTTGAAAGGCATATTTGGATAGCATGAACATAATAGGAGTAGATAGTGCTATCGTCAAATGTTGTAGGTATGGAAACATATTAAATGCATTGTCTGTAATTATGATTTCATGATAAAGAGAGAAACTACATGTAATTGTCAATAATGACACGGATGATTTCAGTGACTCCACTGCTTGAAACTCAGCATTAGTAGGTAGTTGTAGCCGCAGATCAGATAGTAAAGCTGACAATTTTGTGATTAGTTGTGACCATTTGGTTTCATTCCAATATTCAGTATAATCATGTGGACTATACCAATTAAATGATGCACTATACACATTGAGACTAGTCACATTCCGAATAGAACAAGTTATATAGTCAAATTCATTGAATTCCATCTGAAGTGTTGATAGCATTTGGAGACCTTCTATTGCTTTACATGGAGTAGAGGTGAAACTGTTACGAGACAAATCTAAAAAGTATAGATGAGTAAGATTCACAAACAATGTCTCTGGTAAACTTGATATGTTATTGTGGGATAGATATAAATATTCCAGACTGATGAGATCTACAAACAATGTCTCTGGTAATCTTGATATGTCATTGTAGGCTAGATACAATCGAGTTAAAGTAGTCAAACCATGGAAAATAGAACCAGGCAATGATCGTATTTTATTACCTAACAAGGTAAGTACTTGCAAGTTGTGTAATCCTTTAAATGCTGATGATGGTAAACTTGTCAAACCACTAAAAGTAAGATCTAACTTCTTCAATGGTGCAGTTGAGTGAAATGGACTTCCATGCAAGTTAATATGGTTTTGATTGCTTAGATCTAGAATTTCCAGTTTATTCAATCCAATAAATGTATCATATCTGATATTAGATATATTGTTGTGGCTCAAATTTAACCTCTGCAGTGAAGTAAGAAGGATGAACCTGTCCTCATTGACAGTTTCAAGTTGATTATGACTCAAATCCAAACTCTCAACATCACAATCTTTTATAGGTGGAATACTTGTAAGTTTCCTATTGCTACAGTCCAACTCAGTGGTGTTGTACACCTTACATGGCAAACCCTTTGGGTAGATGGAGTTACTGGATGATCTCAGAGTGAAGGCAAGAGCCACTAGCATCCAGATGAGAGAGGACTTCATGATGAAAGCGTCATCAAATATAAAGTCAATCAGTAGGATAAATCTTCATGAAAACAGAATGTTTAAAGATGCTACCGTTTTCTTCACTATTTAACTTAAGTGGAGTAATACCTGTAACTTTCCTATCACTACAGTCTGACTCAGTGCTGGTGTATACTTTACACAGTAAGCTCTTTTGGTAGATATAGATGGAGTCAATGGATGATGTTGCCATGGTGAAATTAAGAACCACAAGTATCCAAACCAGAGAGGATATCATGATGAATCGTTTACTGTCAACTAATACACAGTTAAAGCAAAAGCAGTCAGGCAAAACTTCAAAAACACTAGATGTTTTGTGTAACGCTCTTCCCTTTATGGCTGGCTGCTGTAGCAGCAAATTATAACTAGTCTTTCTTCGTAGCTTCTTTCAAATGAAATGACCAATAGATATGTGATGTTGGTGACTTAACCGAGAAATTAATAAATACTCAGCCAATAGAAAGTGTTCAAATTCAAATAAATCGACCAGTATAATAAGTACCTGATGGAGGCGTACCCAACAAACAAACGGAAGCACATTCAAAGTGTTCAAATTACATAGATGAAACAGTTTATCACATTGACTGGAGAATATTTCTGGGGAGTCACCTGATATCACATTTGATAGTTTCATATTCAGTTCCTCATTGTTATGTAAGGAATGGATCCCTGATCAAAATCCGCTCTACAGAATGTTGCAGATTGATGTCAGTTTCACTTCTTTTCTTGAATAAAAATTGCAACTTTTTTCTACTGATAGAACAATTGATGTTGAAGTAAATGTTAAGATACAAACATTATGCTTCTTGTAGCGTTACCCTGGAAAAAAATAATATAATTAAACAAAACTGATATAGAAAGTCATTTTTGAATGAACTTGTTTTGATTGAATGGGGAAGGTGAGGTGCAACAGTCATGCATATTATGAATTTTAGTGAGTGCAGGCACAGGGATGGAGGGGGGTAAGAGAGAACCTATTGGCATATCAAAATGACAAGTGATTTTGGGCACTTTGGATGGATTGTTTTAAATATATTTTCAAATTAAAAAACATGAAAACTGGGGTTGCATGAACATTATAGACTATTGTTGCAACAGACTATCACATGCGCTTAAGGGTACTACCTCTTTTGTCCATTTGTGCCCTAAAATTTGATGGGTTTTCCATATTAAGCATAAAATTTGGCCTAGAATCATCAGAAATACAAAAGTTATATTACATCTGAAAGGGAAAGATCATTTTATATATTATTATTTTTCCATTGCTATTTTATGGCCTTAATCAAATTCTGACCGGGATGGTATGAATTGGGTCATTGGTTTTGGCTGATTGATTTTTGTTAAAATGCGAAATGAGTAAAGAAAAGAGAACTTCAAGATGTAACCATGTGTATCACAGCTATAGATGAAAACTTACTATAACATTTATTCTGAATACATTCTACATTATTTTGCATATTTTGCATTTACATTGTAAGCACAATATTTATACAAATAACATTTTCCTCATGGCATAATAACAATCATATCAACATTTAAAGGCCTATTCAGCAATTATCTATCAAAATATTTGTATAACTGCATCACCAAACAATTAACAATTATATACCTAGTCAATTTGATCGGATCGCCATTAGGTTTCACTGCCTGAACAGAATTGATCAGGTCTCGCCTCTTTTTTCAACCAAATCAACAGTAATAATTTTTTGTAGTGAGGGTACAACATTTTACCACAAATTGCCTCACTTCCTGGGAACTAAATACCACACAAGGTCATTTTTATGTAACTCATTGACTCATTTGACAGCCTGGTGATCTGTTCAACTCATCAACAGATTCCAACCTCAGGAGGAAACTAAATTTTTGTTTGATCATTCTCTTCAGGTAGTGAAACCTAATGCAATATATCATGTCTGTTGCCTATGACATGTAAATAACACACTCTGATAATAATATATTTTCCTAATGTCATAATTGTGTATTGGATATAAAAAACTGGATGACTGCAAACAAACTGTCGTTAAATGATAGTAAAACAGAATTCTTTATAGCTGCATCACCATATTATTATAACAAACATTTGCCACCTAATATAACTTTATCTATTGGAAATGAACGCATCGAATCTGCAAAGACCATTAGGAATCTAGGTGCTTTTTTCGATACTCACATGACTATGTCTTCTCATATTACAAATGTTAGTAAATCTGTTATTTTTCATCTTCGAAACATCGCTAGAATTAGGAAATATATAGACCAATCTACATGTCATCATGCCACACGTTCATTGATACTTTCTCGTCTTGACTGTTGTAATGGCCTTCTCTCCTCATCACCATCTAATCATATTATTCGTCTACAACGTCTTCAAAACTGGGCAGCACGCCTTGTATTTGAAGTCGACCGAAAACACTCAGCGGGTCCACTTTTGAAATCACTTCATTGGCTACCAATACGCCAAAGGATCATTTTCAAATTACTTTTGCTTGTATATAAATGTCTTCACAACCAAGGACCAACATATTTGTCAAATTGCTTATCATTGTATGTTCCAAAGAGACAACTCCGATCTTGCGATGATTATCTTCATCTGGACTATCCCATGACTAGCGTCTTAGCTGGTGATAGAACTTTTACAGTTTTTGCATCAAAAGAGTGGAATAAGCTACCTGTCTATATTAGACAATCTTCATCAACAAATGCATTCAAAAAAGCGCTTAAAACTTATTTGTTCCCATAACATGTTCTTATTGATATTGTAATTTGTATTATTTTTAAGATGCACCTTCAAAATGTAGTTTTAAGTTGTAGTATTAAGGTATTTTGTAAGCGCTCTGAGCCTTATGGAAATGGCGCAAATGCTCTTTGTATTGTATTGTATTGTATTGTATTGTATAGCAATATGATATCAACATTTAAAGGCTTATTCATCAATTTTCTGTTCAAAATATTTGCCTAACTAAACCACCAAATAATCAACAATTATATATAGGCTGTTTGATTGCAATATTATGTCTATTTCATAAAACATGGAAATAACCCACTCTGAAAGTGTAAATCCTATCCTCTGTGCGTACTGCTAGCACCACACCGACACCATACCATGCCAAATTTGACTGCCTTTGGTGCCTGCTTGCATGTGATAAGAAAAATCAGAAATAATAAAAAGATGAAAGTAATTTTATTCTCTCTTCTTTTTGATGTCCGATTTTGTCTTTATCAGATTGCTTTCATGGTATTTGCCATTTCAGCTTCAGAAGCAGACTATGCTTATTCCAAAAATGCAAAAATCAGAATTTTGATGAGTTTGAGGGTGTTCTGGTTCAGCAAATTACTGAATTGGCCTTTAAGGAAATATTAGATATGAATTAATCCAATGTGGTCATAAATGAAATGTTTTTAATTAATTCTTTAGGCAAAAAGAAAAAAGTTTGTCTCTGGACACCTGTGCGCATTCATAAAATCATGCAGCAAAACTGTGCTTCTTCCTCGTTTTGTTGTTGTTTTGTTTTTTTAAAGAACTTGTCCAGCAAAATCAACAAAAAGTCTGAAAGTAATTGAAAAATCATTGCGGGGAAAAATGCATACTACATTGTATTTTTGACCTTGTGTGAGACCAGAGACAAACCTTCATTTCTTTTTTGCCTTATCGATCCTCATCAAATCTATGATCAACTCGCACAGGTTTACGTAGTTTCATCTTCAACTGATTCCAGAACAATTCTTGTCCAACCACATCTTCAGGCCACTTCAACACTTCCTTGTAACATAATAACTGACGAAGCAACAATGTCTTTTTATGATCAGGAATTTCTCCAATCTGTACAAGAATGAGTACATCAACATTGTCTGTTACCATTCGCATTCGTGCAAAATGTAGCTGATAATGACACCATCCATCATCCATGAAATTTTCAGATAAAACTGCAATAGTTTTGCGACTTTGCTGAATGCCATGACATATGGCATTGAGAATATAATGCCCTGCTGGAATGTCACCTCTTTCTTTAAGACAAAGCCGGAACCGTTCTGGTCCATCTTCAATGTTTGCAATGAGTTGATCATTTATCCATGCTTCATTATCTTTGTGGTAGGCAACATAAGCATGATATCGACGTCGCATAATTGGTGCTTCATATGGGGCATCAACATCATCCTCATCATCGCTATTGATATCAGCATCATCATCATTATCTATATATTGCTGATATCTTCTCAGACAACACAAAGTCCAGCATTTGTAATGTAAGCGCCAACGATATTTATAAATTACGGAAACTATTACACCAATAACAAATAAACCTGACAAGCTTGGGGCAATGTATTTTTCAAGATGCAGGCTGCAGTCTAAACTAAATTCAGTAATACCAAGATTCTCTCTGATTGCAGGAGACTTACACAGGTATGGAGGCTGTGGATCTATATATGTTTTTGTATCTGTCATTATCCAACGTTGCAGGGGTTGTATATCACAGTTGCAAGAAAATGAGTTGTCTCCAAATTCAACATGCAGCAAGTTGTATGGGTTTTTCATCAGAAAGGCAGGTAGCGTAGTTAATGCATTGCCAGATACAATGAGTGTTTGTAGGCCATAGAGCTCTTTCAAAGAATTCAAATCAGCAAGTCTGTTTCCACCCAAGTTCAGGTAAGTGAGATTTGTCATGTGATGAAATTGATTCTCAGGTAAGCTTTCTATTGCATTATGACTGAGATCCATGGATTTGAGGTTTACCAGTAGAAAAAAGTCATTTCCACTGATATCTACAATATTATTGCTACTCAAATCTATTTTTTGTAGACTATTAATGTCAAGAAGAAATTTGTCAATTGATGACAATTTGCAGTTTGTTAATGTCAGCTTTTTTAAATTGACAATTGCTACCTCAGATTTAAATATGTTTCCTAATTCTGAGTCAGATATGACAAGCGACATGAGATGTGCACAGTTACCCCATACAAATGAATCAACATTGAATATAAGTTTACTGAAGGTAATGTTCTCAAGTGCAGGATATGAACTACATAAAGGAATACCATCTGTCTTTATTTCAGTGATTGTTTCAGCTGCTGAAATACTGATGGATCTGATGGTCACAATGGTGGTAGTAATGTCAAAGAAAATCCAGAAACTTACACCAATGGATTTTATATCATTGAAATACACATGAGTCAGATTGCCAAATGATCTAAGGTCTATATCATGAATGGGATTAGCTGAGATATCCAAGATATCCAGGGATTTCAATCTGAAATCTGCATAGTGCCTATCAAAGCCAATGGTTGGTATGTTATTATAGCTCAAATCCAAGAGTTCTAGGGAGTCTGCAAGCACTACCAGGGCTTCATAAGGAAATTCAGTTAGACCAGTATAACTAAGGTCCAAAGACTTGAGGTGTGATAAGCCTTGAAAGGCATATTTGGGTAGTATAATAGGAGTAGAAATAAGTAAAGCCTTTATCTTCAAATGTTGTAGGTATGGAAACATATTAAATGCATAATCTTTAATTATCATTTGATGATAATAAGGAGATGGGCGACATATAATTGTCAAAGATGATACAGATGATTTCAATGACTCAGCCATCACTGCTTGAAATTCAGCATCAGGAGCTGCACCTAGCGTCAGAGTTGATAGTGAAGCTGGTAACTTTGTGATTAGTTCTGACCATTTGGTTTCATCCCAATATTGAATACTATCTGGACTACTAGTATGTACTTTATCATATGATGCACTATACCATTTGAGACTAGTCACATTCCGAATAGAACAAGTTATATAGTTAAAGTGATTGAAAGCCATAAGTAATGCTGATACCGTTTGGAGACCTTCTATTGCTTTACATGGAGTATAGAGTAAACTGTTGTGAAACAAATCTAAATAGTTTAGATGAGTAAGCCTCATAAATAATGTCTCTGGTAAACTTGATATGTAATTTTTGGATATATCTAAATATTTCAGACTTATAAGGTCTACAAATAATGTCTCTGGTAATCTTGATATGTCATTGATGGATAGATCCAAGTAAGTCAGATTAGTCAAACCGTGGAAAATAGAATCAGGCAATGACCGTATTTCATTAGAGGATATGGTAAGTTCTTGCAACTCATGCAATCCACTAAATGCTGATGACGGTAGACTGGTCAAACCACTTGAAGTCAAATCTAACTTCTTCAATGATACAGTTGAGTGAAATGGAATTCCATGCAATGTAAGATGGTTTTGATTGCTTAGATCTACAGTTTCCAGTTTATTCAATCCAGTAAATGTATCATTGCTGATATTGGATATATTGTTGTGGCTCAAATCTAAACTCTGAAGTGAAGTGAGATGAATGAAACTCTTCCCATAGACAGTTTCAAGTTGATTATGACTCAAATCTAAACTCTGAAGTGAGGTGAGCGAGATGAAACTGTCCTCATTGACAGTTTGTAGTTGATTATAACTCAAGTCTAAACTCTTGACATTGCAATCATCCAGAGATGGAATACGTGTGAGCTTCCTATTGCTACAGTCTAACTCAGTGCTGTTGTATACCTTACATGGCAAACCCTTTGGGTAGATGAAGTCAATGGATGATGTTGCCACAGTGACAGCAAAAACCACAAACATCCATATCACAGAGGACTTCATGATGAACACTTCCTGCCAGCAAATACAATTAAGTCAAAGCAAAAACAGTTGATCAAAACTTCATGAACACTGGATATTTTATGATAATGTTTGGCAGGCTATGGTAGCAAATCATAACTAGTCTCTCGTCATAGTTTTTTTCAAATAAGACAACAAGCAGTTATACGTGATTTTGAAGACTTAACCAAGAAAGTAATAAATGCACAGCACGTGTTCAAATTCAAACAAATCAACCTGTATCGTAGGTACTTGATGGCGACTAATACCCAACAAACGGAAATACTGCAAATTTAAAGTATTCGGGTGTAGGTTAATAGGTTTCTGTTCCTGTTTTGTTGGGTCATTAAAAAGCTATCTAATAAAATTGGGCTATTCCAGTTAAACTCTGTACACCCCCTATGGAAGACATGACCTTAATCATTCCGGCCATTCAGGTAACCCCATTTGAAATTCACACTCCTTTAGGTTTAGGTTATGTTTTCCATAGGGGGTGTATGGGTTTTAACTGGAATAGCCCATAGTGATTTCCATTTCTAAGAGATACTAAATAGTATGATGTGTGGTGAGATTGTTTTGCAAGAAATTTGTTCTATGTTCTACAGTTAACTGTCTGTCAATTATCCTGATACAGTGGACTGTGTGATCATAGTTATACCAGAGAAGTGAGGTTCCCCCTGACTAGATACTAGTAGGGTACATGTGTGAAGACATTGTTTTGCAATTCATTTCATGTACTACAGTTAACTGTCTGTCAAGTATCTCGTTATAGTGGGCTGTGTGATCTTGTGATTTCTAATTCTATTCTCTGTACCCATTAGGCCTTCAAAATTATCTGTCAAGTGTTCTTGTTTTATATATCTGATCATATTTCAGTTCCTCTTTCTAACAATGTGTTTGCTTTGAGCTTTTTTTTACTTAAAACTTCCCCTTTCTGTCATTAATGTATCTTGATAGAAAGTTATTATTCTCAGAGTGAGAGAGAATTTGTTCGCTTGCATTTGTAAAAGTGATAAGAATCATTAATAAGGGTTTCAATTTTATCATATTTCAGAATCAGTTCCTCTTCCTATAATATGTTGTCCTTGAGTTTTTATCGTAACTGTAAGCTTAGGCCCTACTTACCTACTTTACACTTCCACTTTGTTTCCCTTCCAATTTAAATGTCTTGATGAAAGCCACAGAAAATTGTTGTTCTCAGCATCAGTTTTCTTTTTGATTTTACTGAACTGATCAGAATCCAAGAAATATTTAAATTAATTATGTTTTGTATTATTATGAGTTTTTATGGTTAACATTAGGATTAGGTAATAGTAATATTTCACCCGCTAAGATTTACAATTGTTTTTCCTCTACATCAAGATCCATGCAGCTTGTAGCATTCAGGGAGGTAAATAACCGGAAACTGGGGGCCCACCCATAAATTATTTTGCCCATCCAGTAAATTCAACTTGCTCATTGCCGCCCCAAAATGCCCACCCAGTAAATTATTTTGCCCACAAAAATTTGGGCACCATATAATTATTATCATAAAACTACCATAGTGCATCTCTTGAAATCAACTTACATTTTGAAACTATGACAAAAGAACTTTTGGCAGCACGTGTCTGGATGAACACAGGAGGGAGGGGGAGAAAGCAAGTCAACAAAAATACACAAGATCAAAGAGAAAAGAATCCGAGATCCTTTTAAGAACTCAGCCATTATTGATCACATAGCCAGGGCTAATCATATTGTCAATTGGGGGTAGTCTAAAATCTTAGAGAGAGAAAGTGATAGAAAAGCAAGATGGATTAAAGAATCAATTTAGATCAGGAAGAGGGGCGAGGAGTAATGAACAGAGACGAGGGGATCTACAATAAATACATACAAATAACTAATAATTAAGTAACTAAATAAATAATTAAATAAATAAATAAATAAATGATAAATAAATGGGGCATTTTTATTATTAATTTTTATTATTATTTTTCTTTATTAACTTGTGGTTGTTTTATACATATGCATGTCTGTCATGCATGTTTCATTAACTATACATAAAAATCTAAAACAGGATGAATACAAGATTTGTTAATCACCTTGTTAAATAAGTCACATCGAATTGAAAGAATGGCTATAAAATTGCCCATATCTCAACCCGTTTCTAAGCTTTCTGGTGATTTTGCACCATGGTATCTAAATAATAGATATTTCAAAATTGGCTAGTCATAATTCCCAAATTCGAGTATGCACATGTACCGAAGGTATTCACAATATAATAAGTTAAATTTTGTCTAAATAATGAAACAATCAATGAAAGCCAGATAGTTTAAGAAAATTTTAAGTAGCCTGCAACTTCAGTCAAAAATGTAGGTTTTCTACAACTTGTAATTTCGTAGGTAAAGATATCAAAATTGAATAGCAAGAATGTAATAGGATGTTTTACAGATGACTACACTTTAGTAGAGAAATCAGGAGGGAAATCGATGAAATGATCCACTAGTACTGGTCAAAAAACAGTGAGAGCCAAAATCAATGAGCCATGAATCAATGACCCAATTCATACACTCCCAGTCAGAATCTGATTAAGGTTACTATATTAGGCCCACCACTAATTGTAACAGAAACCAATTAATCACCATTCATTTCAGAAAAGTGTATTAAAGAACATATTAAAAGTCCCCAAAAGTCTAAGTAGTGGAACAGTGCTTAATTTGCACAAATCCAAAATGGCCGCTTATGCAGGGTGAAATTTCAAATTTGGTCAATTGCTGTTAAACTTATACCTCATATTTCGTCATAAGGATTCAGAAAAAGTATAGTTTGACCTATCTTCGATATACATTCTTGAATTATGGGGGGAAAGGTCAAATGTCAAAATGTGGATTCCACTGGGGACAAAAATTGAAAAATGCTCTGATTTTGATCAAAATGGTTTCATATTGCTCCACTTGCAGAAACAGGTTGTTTGTTACTTTGGTGACCTTGACCTATTTTGTGATGTTACCTATGTAACAAAACATCCAAAACAATGCAACTTTTCTCATTTTGATTTAGTTTTGCCAAAGGAATAATTTGAGACCGGTTGGATTAAAATTGGAGCATATTTCCATTGTAAACGACTGTGGAACTCAAAATTTGACCTTGGACCAAGAACTGGATGTCGGAGATTGGTCAAACTATACTTTTTCTGAATCCTTACGATGAGAGCAAGACATTGGTATGGTTTTAAACAAGATTTTACCAACTTTGAAATTTCACCCCTGCATAAGTGGCCATTTTGGATTTATGCAAATTAGGCACTGTTCCACTACTTGGACTTTTGGGGACTTTTTATATTTTCTTTGATATACTTTTCTGAAATGAATGGTGATTAAATGGTTTCTGTTACAATTAGTGGTGGATTAATGCCCTGATTTTCCTTAATTTGATTGGCCTGTATGGGTTTTTCATGGTTGATTCCAGAGGGGCGTAAGTTAATAACAGCCATGCAGAGAATGAACTCAAGTGTACAGGGGCGTATTTATAATAGAATATCTATCCGCATGCACAAGACATGAAACTTGGCGTAGCTCGTGAGTGAGTCATCCTGGGGTCATGAGGGGGAGGATGTTATGAGAAGGGCGCAGCAACAGGCCTGATGCCAGGAGGGACAAGCCATTTATTATTTTTTTCGGTAACTTTCTTATGGGATTTTCTAAATTTTAAAATCGATTTGGGCACTTCCTCTGTCTCCCATAATGTTACACCACCATCTGGAAAAATTGTGTTGATTTTAAATTAGCCTTGATGTCTTTGATGAAATAAATCAACTACAACAACAATAACAACAATGGAGAAGTTGGTTATGTGGAAACATCTCAACTGATCTCCAAACAGCAGTTTGGTTTCAGAGCTGGCCACTCAACATCGGATACCCTCACTTATGTATCCTAGCATCTCACCAACACCATTAACAACAGAGAATAAACTCATATTGTCTGCCTGGACCCTAGCAAAGCATTCAACCGAGTTTGGCACCCTGGACTCCTGGAGAATTTCTCTGCTCTTGGCTTCTCTGGAAAGCTGTTAGCATGCTTAGCTGACTACCACTCCATGAAGGTTATACTAAATGGCAAATCATTCAGTCTGAAGTGGATCAATGCTGGTGTGTCCCCCGAGGATCCATCCTTGGTCCCCTCCTGTTTATAATATTCATTGATGACATCTCTCAGAGGCAAACAAATACTTCCATCTTGTATCCTGACAATGTTACCCTGATGACCTTTCTAGTCTAGAGAAGACAGACAAGCTGCTGCTGCATCTCTCAACAATGGCAATATACATGTATATATACATTATAGGTATGGGTAAAAGTGTAATGGTCAGTCTCTTATCATATAGCACAACATGATAAATACTTTAAACTTTTAGGTGCAAAGGGGTGATCCAAGTAATAATTAGGCCTATTACCAATATCTTACACAAGATTTTCATAAGGATATATACATCATTTGTTTGACTCAAAATCGTTATTTTCATTAAATACAAACAACAGCAACAAATGTGTCGTGTCATGTCAAAAGGAGACACTTTTGGGCAGGTTATGAATTTTGAGGTTTTTACATATCTTAAATATAGAGATATTTTGCTCCACAACGCCGTTTTCCCCAATGAAATCGGACATTCCTAAGGGAAGATATTGAGCTCGGAAGTTATGGCATTATAAAATTAGAAATTGAGATATCGGCCTTTAAAAATATTATTGACAATGTTAAGAATAGGAATTAACTTGAAAAATGTCTCAAAAATACAAGATGTCAGTTACATTTTGATCTGAAACTACCGGACAATATTTTTAACATTACTAACATCACAAATTCGCAACAAACCTAAATTGTGAAAAAATCACCCACCGGCAGATTTTTCGCTATTTCTCCATTTACGATCCTGCCCAAAAGTGTCTCCTTTTGACATGACACGTCACAAATACACAACTTGAATGCAGAGATACTCAAGAGGCCAAAAGGCCTGAAACAAACAACCCCTATAGGCTTAAGCAGAGGGGTACCAAGAGGGGGGAGTTGCTCACCACCACCACCCCACCCGGCTTGAAATACCGGGACCAAATTGAACAAAATTTGTAATGTACATCTTCATTGGGCCCAGCTTTAGGCTACAATGGTCCTAATTTTGACCCATTTTGGCATTAAAATTGCACACATTTGTCCTGGTAAAGTCAATTAAGTAGTGGGTCAGTAGAATGATTTGAAAATTTTGCCCCACTAAGCTCAATGGACATTCGAAAGAAAGAGAGAAAGGAGATAGAAAGTAAAAGAAATTCAAGTACAGAAATTCAAGATGTAGGCATGGGTATCACAGTATAAGTAAAAACGAACTATACAATATTACCTGTGTAAATTCTCAATTATCAAAAATTACATAATATTTTGCATTTACATTACATTGTTAACACTGACAATAGTTATACAAATAATACATTTACCTCATTTGTTAAGTTCCAGCAATTTTGTGTACAAAATAGTTGTTCTAACTGCACCACCAAATGATCACCAATTATATACATAGCCTAAATTGATCGCAATATAGACCACTTGACATCACTGTTTATCAACAAAGGCGAGGGAATCGTCTATCGATATGCTCGAATGAGCCGCTTCACTGTTCAATGGCTTTCCTGTACTATATGAAATGTGGCGGGCGATTTAAAATGCACATGCCCTTAGCAGACTACGATGCGTACGCACACTGCAGGGCAACGAACAATGGAAATTGCCATAATGCGCGCGCATACTGCCGGGCAATGACGTCACATGCCAAGTGGTCTATATTATGTCTATTGCATAAAAACATATAAATAATTCGCTCTGAAAGTGTAATTCCTATCCTCTGTGATTATTGCTATATAGCGATGTACCATGTCAAATTTGACAGCCTTGCCGGGGGGAGGGGGGGTCACTCCCATTGTGGCCTGTACACCATCCGCAATAAACTAAACATGGATTTATTCCTTGGCTAAAACAATACCCTAAACAGGTAAACAGGTAAACACACACCTGTTTTCACACCCTAAACAGGGATTTTATTCCTTGCATCAAATTTCATACCCTAAATTTCATTTCCGCGTATTAGCAATTGCAATTTTGGTACCCTTTTTCCAATTTTTCATGTTTTGACACCCTAAACACGATACGCGCGGATGGTTTACAGGGCATAATGGGAGTGACCCCCCCCCCTGGGCCTTGCCTGATGATAAAAATAAAAAAAATCCAAAATAATAAATACAAAGTAATTTTCTTCTATCTTCATTTTCATGTCCTATTTTGTTTTATCATATTACTTTCAAATTTGCCATTTTCAGCTTCAGTAGTACATCTATATCTATGCTTGTTCTAAAAATGCAAAAACCAAATGTGGTCATACTTGACATGTTATTAATTAATTCTTTAGGCAAAAAAAAAGAGGTTTGTCTTTGGTCACCCTCATGCATTCATAAATGCATGAGGGTGACTACCGAATACGAATATGAACATCTGGCTAACAAATATCAGAGGCTTGAGAACTAACAAAGGACAACTGGAAGCGAGGATCCGGAATACTCCATCAGACTCTAAACCGGACATTATTCTCATTGATGAATCCAAGCTGGATTCTTCAGTGCCTGAAGATAGTCACTTCATCTCACTAAATGGCTACTCCTGTATGCGAAGATACAGATCTGATGACAGTGGTTGGGGTGGCTGCCTAATATACCATCGAAATGGTCTCCCTATAGTCAGGGAAACCCACCTAGAGCCCAAGAAGCATGAGCTGATGGTCTTTACTATCCTTACCAAGAGTGGCACCCTGCTTCTTTCACTTGTCTACTGTCCTCCAAAGAAGGCTATCGGACCCATAGACTGGTATGACAAACATCTGGATAGCCTCATCTCCAAGACCAAAGCTAACATCTGTGTTCTAGCTGGAGACTTTAACTGTCATCATCGCGAATGGCTGGCCAGTAGGTCTCCCACTGATGCAGAAGGGAAAGCAGCCTTCAACCTGTGCTGTGCTCACGACCTCACCCAAATTGTTGACAAGCCAACCCACAAACTTGGAGACCGCCTGGATCTCATAATCACGGATGCTCCAAACATGTTCTCTCCAATCACCATCAACCACGACATTGGCTCTTCAGACCATTACCTTGTCCAGACCATGTTGAAAGCTTCTCTACTCTCTGAAAATCCTCCTCCACGACGTGTCTGGCTCTACAAAAAGCTAACTGGGATGCCTTGAGAAATGAGCTGGCTGGTGCACCCTGGGACCGTCTTCTCACAAAAGATGACCCTGAAGGGGCTTGCAGTAATGTCACCAACACAATCACTGATGCCATGCACCGTTTCATACCACAGAAATCTGCACCCTCATTTGTCGACCATCCTGCGTGGTGGAATGAGTGCTGTGAAAAGGCTCTGAGAGAAAGAACAAAACATGGAGAAGATGGAAAGCCCTGCAGTCTCCTGATGCTCGCCTTGATTATAACAGAGCAAGGAATGAGTATACCACAATATCCAGGAAGGCATGCTCTCTTCACAAAGCTAGGGTCAGAGGAAAGATGACAGACGAGCTCCAAACTGGTTCGAAATCTTGGTGGTGGACAGCACGCCGGTTGATGGATAAGGGTGGAAAATCGGAAATCCCAGTCCTGAAATCTGACGGCCAGACTTTTATCACAGCCAAGGAAAAGGCAGAGTGCCTCCTTCTTCAGTGACAAATCAACCATCACTGAAACTGAAAACAGCAAGCAATTCCCTCACCTTCCTCCGAGGACGACCACCAAATGCTCCAGTGTGACTTTCTGGCCTAAGAAAGTAAGGAAACAGCTAACCAAACTGGATATCAACAAAGCGTCTGGGCCTGATGGGATTCCTGCTCTAGTTCTGAGAACTGCAGCTGCTGAACTGGCCACTCCTCTTGCACGGCTCTTCCAGCTCTTTTTAAACAGAGGACACATGACAGCCCAATGGAAAGTTGCCGATGTGGTCCCATGTTTCAAGAAAGGGGACAAACACTCTCCAAGCAACTACCGGCCCATCTCTCTCCTCCCTGTTCTCTCCAAGATCATGGAGAAGTTGGTCAACAAGGCTATGTGGAAACATCTCAACGATCAGAAGCTGATATCCAAACAGCAGTTTGGTTTCAGAGCTGGCCACTCAACATCAGATGCCCTCACTTATGTTTATGTTTCCCAACATCTCACCAACACCTTGAACAACAGAGAAGAGGCTCGTGTTGTCTGCCTGGACATCAGCAAAGCATTCGACCGAGTCTGGCACCCTGGACTTCTGGAGAAACTCTCTGCTCTTGGCTTCTCTGGAAAGCTGTTAGCATGGTTAGCTGACTACCTCTCGAACCGCTCCATGAAGGTAATTCTGAATGGCAAATCGTCCAGTCTGAAGTGGATCAATGCTGGTGTCCCACAAGGATCCATCCTTGGTCCTCTCCTGTTTATAATATTCATAGATGACATCTCTCAGAGGCTGACAAATACTTCCATCTTGTATGCTGACGATGTTACCCTGATGACCTTTATCGAGTCTAGAGAGGATAGACAAGCTGCTGCTGCATCTCTCAACAAAGACCTACTAGAGATTGAAACATGGGCCTCTACGTGGAATGTACTTTTCGGAGCAGCTAAATGCCAATCCATCACAGTTTCCAAATGCAGAGATTCTGCTGGCAATCATCCTAGCCTCCAATTCTTTGGTATAAAGCTCCCAGAGGCAGATAGTGTTGAACTGCTTGGTCTCACCCTCAGCAGAGATTTATCTTGGAATCCTGTTATAACCAAGATGGCAAAGACAGCAGCCCAGCGCACTGGTCTCCTCCGTCGTGCTGCACCCTACTTGGTGCCAGCTCAGAGAGCGATAATTTATAAGAGTATGGTGAGATCTAAGATGGAGTATGCTAGCACAGCATGGCATGGAGCAACTCCTACATCACTGTCAAAACTAGATGCAGTCCAGAGGCGTGCTGCTCGCATCATCGATCTCCCTGGAGAAGAACTTTCCTCTCTTCAAATTCAGCCTTTGGCTCACCGTAGAACAGTAGGTGCCACCACTATGTTCCACCGAATTTTCTACGGGAATGCCCCTGAATTACTATGCCAATTACTTCCGGACCAGCTCCAGACTGACCCTCGCCTTCGCCGTTCAGTTAGATCTCACGACCTTGCAGTTCAAATTCCAAGATCTAACCTTGTTAGTCATGAGCGGTCTTTCATTCCGTCTACAGCCCGCACATGGAATGCACTCCCACCTCACATTCCTGGAATTGCAAAACGGAACAGCTTCAAAAAGGAGGTTAATAGCTATCTAGGCGCCAACCCGTCAGCTTTATCGCAACAATAACAGCTGTTAATGCCTTGATATGTCTTGACATTAAAAAAAAAAAATAAATAAAGTCATGCACAAAAATATGTTTTCCTTGTTTTGTTTTGTTTCATTTTTTCAAAAGACAATATCCAGCAAAGTCATCAAAAAGTCCACAAATAATTGAGAAACCATTCAGGAAAAAAACACATACTGTACTAAATTTTTGACATCCTGCGAGACCAGAGACAAACAATTTTTTTGCCTTATCGCTCCTCATCAAATCTATGATCAACTCGTACAGGTTTACGTAGTTTCATCTTCAACTGATTCCAGAACAATTCTTGTCCAACCAGATCTTCAGGCCACTTCAACGCTCCCTTGTAACATAATAACTGACGAAGCAGCAATGTCTTTTACGATCAGGAATTTCCCCAATCTGAACAAGAATGAGTACATCAACATTGTCTGTTACCATTCGCATACGTGCAAAATGAAGCTGATAATGACACCATCCATCATCCATGAAATTTTCTGATAAAACTGCGATAGTTTTGCGACTTTGCTGAATGCCATGACATATGGCATTGAGAATATAATGCCCTGCTGGAATGTCACCTCTTTCTTTAAGACAAAGTCGGAACCGTTCTGGTCCATCTTCAATGTTTGCAATGAGTTGATCATTTATCCATGCTTCATTATCTTTGTGGTAGGCAACATAAGCATGATATCGACGTCGCATGATTGGTGCTTCGTATGGGGCATCAACATCCTCCTCATCATCACTATTGATATCAGCATCATCATCATTATCTATATTCTGATATCTTCTCTGATAACACAAAGTCCAGCATTTGTAATGTAGACGCCATCGATATCTATAAATTACAAAAACTCCCGGCAAAAACTATTATAACAGTAATAAGTAAACCTGACACACTTGGGGCAATGTATATTTCAAGATGCAGACTGCAGTCTAAACTAAATTCGGTGATACCAAAACTCACTCTGATTGCAGGAGACTTACACTGGTAAGGAGACTGTGGATCTATGTATGTTTTTGTATCTGTCAGTATCCAATGTTGCAGTGGTATTATATCACAGGTACAAGCAAATGGGATGTCTCCAAATTCAACATGCTTCAAGTGGTATGGGTTTTTCATCAGAAAAGCAGGTAGTGTAGTTAATGCATTACCAGACACAATGAGTGTTTGTAGACCATAGAGACTTTTCAAAGAATTCAAATTGGTAAGTTTGTTTCCAGCCAAATTAAGGTAAGTGAGATTTCGTCGTCCGTATTCCATAGTGGCGTATAGTGATTTTTGGTCATTTTTTTGAAAATTGGCACATATGTTTTTAATGATGTTCTCTTTCATTTTTTCTAAGTCTCATCAGTCATAATTAGCTAATTAATTAGTAATTAATTAATTAAATGTGGCGTATAGTTACAAAGTGACATTTTTGTATTCCATAGTGGCGTATCGACCATACGCCACTTTTTATACACATTTTATAATTATGAAATATCGGCAAAAATGAAAAACATCGTATGTCATAGTGGCGTACGCGTATCGGACCTATACGCCACTATGGAATACGAACGACGAAAAGTAACGCCATAGGGATTACACGGCGACCGAGGTGGCGTACGGTTAACGTAAGGTTAGGGTATTGCGTTTTGTTCGTTTTCCATAGTGACGTATAGTTTTATTATCAGTTTGCCAGCAATAGTATGTATTTATTTCTTTTGAAAAATATATAACAATAAAATCTATTTAGTTTACTACAGAAATTTCACATCATTTACAAAATATAATGAATGTCTGATTTACACAACTCGATTTTAAATTGGCATTTCTTCAAACCCGATTTTCTCGAAAAGTTGTTTATTCGCGGCGCCCCACTATACGCCACTATGGAATACGGACGACGATTTGTCATGTGATGAAATTGATTCTCTGGCAAGCTTTCTATCACATTATGACTAAGATCCATGTATTTAAGACTTACCAGTGAAGGGAAGTCATTTCCATTAATATCTGCAATGTTATTGTTACTAATATTTAAATGTTGTAGATTTTGACTCTCAAGAAGAAATTGGTCAATTGTTGACAACGCGCAGTTTGTTAATGTCAGCTTTTCTAGGTGCAGAAAGTCAACAATTGCTAGCTTAAAATCAAATATCACTCCATCTGAGTCGGATATGACAAGTGACCTGAGATGTGAGCAGTTACCCCATACAAATGAATGGGCAACATTGAATCTAAGTTTACTGAAGGTAATGTTCTGAAGTGCAGGATATGAACTACACAATGGATCACCATTTGTCCTTAATTCAGTGATCGTTTCAGCTGCTGAAATACTGATGGATCTGAAGGCGACAATGGTGGTAGTAATGTCCAACTGAATCGAACGACTTCTTACGCTGGTTGATTTTATGCCATTCAAATACACATGAGTCAGATTGCCAAATGATCCAAGGTCTATATCATAAATGGGATTATCTGAGATATCCAGGGATTTCAATCTGAAACTTGCATGGTGCCTGTTAAAGCAAATGGTCTGTATGTTATTACCGCTCAAATCCAAATATTCTAGGGAGTCTGCAAACACTCCCAGGGCTTCATAAGGAAATTCAGTTAGACCATTATTACCAAGCTTCAAAGTCTTGAGGTGTGATAAGCCTCGAAAGGCATATTTGGACAGTATAGTAGGACTATTAAGGATAATTTCTATATTCAAAATGTGTAGGTATGGAAACATGTGAAATGCATCATCTTCAATTATCATTTGATAATAACCATAAGATGGGACACTTGCAATCACCAATTGTGACACAGACGATTTCAATGACTCGCCCTTCACTGCTTGAAACTTGGCACCGCCTGGTACAGCTAGCACCAGAGAAGATAGTGAAGCTGGTAATTTTGTGATTAGTTCTGACCATTTGGTTTCATTCCAGCATTCAGTATAACCATATGGACTATCAAATATATCATATGATGCACTATACCATTTGAGACTAGTCACATTCTGAAAAGAACAAGTTATATAGTCAAATCCATTGAATTCCATCTTTAGTATTGATAGCATTTGGAGACCTTCTATTGCTTTACATGGAGTAGAGATGAAATTGTTATAAGACAAATCTAAATTGTTTAGATGAGTAAGATTCACAAACAATGTCTCTGGTAAACTTGATATGTAATTGTAGGATATATATAAATATTCCAGACTGATGAGATCTACAAATAATGTCTCTGGTAATCTTGATATGTAATTCCAGGATAGATCCAAGTAAGTCAGATTAGTCAAACCGTGGAAAATAGAACCAGGCAGTGACCTTATTTTATTCCAGGATATGATAAGTTCTTGCAACTCATGTAATCCACTAAATGCTGATGATGGTAGACTGGTCAAACCACTTGAAGTAACATCTAACTTCTTCAATGATTCAGTTGAGTGAAATGGACTACCATGCAATTTAAGATGGTTTTGATAGCTTAGATCTAGAGTTTCTAGTTTATTTAATCCAGTAAATGTATCATTGCTGATATTGGTTATATTGTTGTGGCTCAAATCTAAACTCTGAAGTGAAGTGAGATGGATGAAACTGTTCATGCAGACAGTTTCAAGTTGATTATGACTCAAATCTAAACTTTGCAGTGGGGTAAAAAGTATGAAACATTTTCCATTGACAGTTTGAAGTTGATTGTAACTCAAATCTAAACTCTTAACATTGTGATCATCCAGAGGTGGAATACTTGTAAGTTTCCTATCACTACAGTCTAACTCAGTGCTGTTGTATACCTTACACGGCAAACCCTTTGGGTAGATGAAGTTACTAGATGATGCTGTCACTATAAAAGCAAGCACCAAAAACATCCAGGTCAGAGAAGACTTCATGATGAAAGCTTTTTCCTTCATCAAATATAAAGTCAAACAGTGGGTTCAAATATCTTAAAGAACACAGAATGCTTTTGGATGCTGTAATATCCTTCACTCTGTAACTTTAGAGGAGGAAAGTCTGTATGCGTTGCATTACTACAGTCTAACTCAGTGCTGATGTAAAATTTACATGGCAGACCCTTTGGGCAGATGAAGTTAATGGATGATGCCACGGTGAAAGCAAGAACCACAAACATCCAGATTAGATTAAAGAGGACTTCATGATGAACTCTTACTCTCAGCAAATATAAATTCAAACAGGTTAAATTTTCATTAAAACATAATGTTCGAAGATGCCATCATGTTCTTCACTGTTTAACTGTAGTGGAGTAGAATTTGTGTCCTATTGCTAGAATCTAACCCAAGTGTTGTAATTGTTGTGTATCTTACATACAGCTAGACTGGCCCCCAGTCTCGGTTCGGTTCCATCTCTGGATAATGTAACAATAAATAATTACATAATGTCCTATGAAAAAAATGCCAAAGTCTGTACACCCACCACAGTCAACCATGCAGCAATATAGAAATATACTCGTATTATAAGTGAACGCGAAAGTCCATTGAACGCTGATTCCAAGACTGGTCCAATGTGTTAGAGATCTCCCTTCCAAATATTCGTTCAACGAAGCACGTTGTTTCTGATGTCAATTACGAAAGCCCCGCCCCAGTTTCAATTCAAATATGGTAGCACAAAGCTATGCCGCGGGATGTGACGCAAGATCGGATGGGACACTTGTCAACAACTGAGAGGTATTGAGCTCAAGTGGCACGCGTCTGATAGACCCATGGTACGCGCAATAATAAAAGGCAACCACTCGACTCGGACTTAGGCCTATTGTCCATATTGCGTATATTATCGCGTGCGGTTTGCAAATGTTTGCACATTATTTAGCTAGGGAAGCCTTTTCAAATATCCCCGCGCTGCCAAGCTGCGTTGATTGGTCGGATACAATATCATTGTTTAGTCGCTTACACAAACGTTAATGTAGTGAAAACATGGACGTGGTATATAGAAAGATTGCGTGACTCCAAATCCGTAAAAGTGTACTCCCAGCATTTTGTGGGAGCTGGAAGGCAAATTGCTTACAGACTGGGAGGGTCCATGTATTGTGTTGATTTTTAATGCTATGTAATCTACATTACCAGTCGTTCTCCATGGACCCGAGGGAGGGTCTAACATACAGTAAATCCTTTGGATAGATGAAGTCGATAGATGATTCCATGGTAAAAGCAAGAACCACAATTATCCACATCAGAAAACACTTCATGATGAACTATTTACTGTCACCAAATATGAAGTCCAAAAATTGGGTAATTCTTCATGCATACTGAATAATTTGTATAACGCTCTCGCCCCTGTTTTCCTGGATGTTCTAGTAAGTCATGACTGGTATTGCTGCACAGCTTCTTCCAAATGAAATGATGACAAGGGATTCTGGAGACTTTATAACCAACAGATAAATAAATGCATAGCAAATAGAAAGTGTCCAAATTGTGTAGACAGAAAGTTCACCACCTCAGTGTGTTTAAGAATATTCCCAGGGGTAGTCACAGGGGGAGTCACTTGATATTGAGTTAGGTTCCTATGCTCATAAAGGTTAAAGTGACCCAAAAATGACCAGAATTGGCAATCATAACCTTATAGCAAATTCTTCAGGCTTCATCCACAAAGTGTATACTCCTTCTGGGTCTTTGAGTAATTCATTCTTTGATTTTGATACCCTTTGAGGTAGTCTTATAATACTTTCATTAACTTCCACTTGTGTCCCTGACCAAAATCCAAGTCCTCCCCCGGAATATTGCTTACTAATGTGCTAAGTTGTCACTTTCACTTCTTTTCTTGCATAAAAGAATCACAACTTATTCCTCCCCTGATTAAAATATAGAACAATATTGATGTAAAGGTAAATATTAAGATGCAAACATGGTGCTTGTTTAGTGCTGCTCTGAACAAAGATGAATGAAATAAAACTGATACGGAAAGTAATTTTGAATGCAACAAAACTGATATAGAAAGCTATGTGTGTTGACATTTTTGTAGGAAAATTTGTTCTCTGTACAAAGATCACTAATTGTCGAGCATCCTGTTTTCTAAATCCTACATTGTTAGAATGTTGGGCACTTTTTTACCCAACATTTTACCCAGCATTTTCTCCCTGCAAACACATGCGCAAAAATTATTTTTATTTCTCATGCTTTTTCAGCAACGTGCCAGAAGGCTTTTGCAAAGTGTACGCGGTAATTAAACACACATTTGACAGGTGTACGCACACACAACACACACTTTGCAGGTAGAACCATGTTTTGAGATAGCCATGCAAAATCAGCCAGATTTGTTGGGTAATTTTTAGTTGTTGGGTTTCATTTATTACCAACAGTTATAAATTTTTAAAAAAGCATTCATTGATTCTGTTGACTGAATTGTTGGTACAAATCCATTCGTCTAATTGCTCAACAGTTGGGGAAAAGGTGAGACAAAGTGAGAAAGTTTGCTTTTGGTAGATGAAAAGGATGACATGATGCAGTCATGTCTACAGTAGAATTCATCTCGACCTTTGCAGGATTTAACCCCATTAAAAGCTATTAAACCAAGATAACACTCATTGAAACAACTCAACTGATTAAATCGGATCTTCTCTGGTTGTGCACAAGTGTCTGTTTTCATGTGCGATATCGCAATAAAGCTGGTATTCATAGCTTCAGTTGGGTAACCGATTATAAAGGAAACGAAAGGAAACAATGGTATGTGTACCTTTGTTCACGAAATGAGACAATGGCGTGCTTTTTGTAAACCAGCATTCTTGAAAATGAGCAACATAATGATTGTTGACTTAACACGGGTTGGAAATAATTTCTTCATATTTTTTTGGTGTTATCTGTCGTTTACATATCCTTCCTAAAACACCAAAGTACGAGTATTTCCAAACATCTAAATTAGCTAAAAATTTAGGACATGTTACAAAACTATATTGTCTAGAATTTTAGAAGAGTACTTTTAATATTGGCTGGTTATTTTTCACACAGCGACGTTAACTAGGCAATGTACTATTACCTATAACATTAACTAAAACACCAAAGTGCGAATATTTCCAAACATCTAAATTAGCTAAAATTTAGGACATGTTAAAAACTATATTTTCTAGAACTTTAGAAGAGTACTTTTAATATTGGCCGGTTATTTTTCACACAGCGACGTTAACTAGTCATATCCCCATACTTTTAACGTAGGGCTATTTTAGGGGTCACGCGCGGGGTCACGCGTCAATGGGAAAGAGCACTGTGTATTGTGTATAGGAAAACGGACAGTAACTGCAGTATGACAAGTGACTGTTCGGGCACACAAGGAGTCAATTCTTTATATTTCACATTAAACAGTCATAACAACAGTATGATAAACTATTAATAACTGAAATCTCAAATATGTGCTTGTATTAAATAGTTGATGCATTTTTGAGTAAAAATTGGTACCATAACCTAGGTATCTTTACTAATTTGAACTGCCTATCAAGCATTATTTTGAGTAATACATTTATTTATTTTTTTATATCTTATTAGGTAGTCTCATAACTTTAGTCCCATATTTTGTATTATGTACAAGCATGTGGGTCCCTGACCAAAATCCAAATCCTACCCCAGAATTTTGCAGACCAATGTGCAAAGTTGACACTTTCACTTGCTTATATTGGCAACTTGCTCCTCCCCTAATTATAATACAGAACAATTCACTGATGTAAAAGTAAATATTAAGATGCAAACATGGTGCTTGTTTAGTGCTGCTCTGATAAAAGATGAATGAAACAAAACTGATATAGAAAACTTTGTGTGTTGACACCTTTGATGTGAAAATTCATTCTCTGTACATGTACAAAGTTTACTAATTGTCACACATCTTGTTTTTCAAATGCTGTAATATGTAATCTTAATTTTGGTTGAATGCATGGGTAAGGAGAGGTATTACCGTAACCATGCGGGTATAAGCCCACCTTCGGCTATAACGGTTAAACCCCGCCCCACCCCTATTTTTCAAAACATTCTGTGAACAAGGGTGCACTCAGGTGTAAGTCCAGTTGTAATTTTGGCTAAGTTCTCAAATCAAATCAGTGCTTTTCTCTCACATTTAAAAACAAATATAAAAAATATATTAGTTGATAATTAACATTTCATACTTAAAGGAGTATTTTGTGATCCTAGCAGCCTCTTTTTATGGCATTTTTCAGTAGACATCCACGAAAAAAGCTTATTCTCAACATTTCAGTTGATTCCGATTTTGCGTTTGCGAGTTATGCATGATTATGTGTATTACACTGCTCCATAGACAATGTGTTGTAATTTCGTTCTGGTGCACCAGAACGAAATTAAAACTTCACGATATCTTTGCCAAACGAATTAATCTGCAAGAAATATTTTGTACATAAACATTATGTAGCCAGAGATTTCCATTGATATAAAAATCTCAACTTTTTTTGAGAAAAGTAGGGGGATGATGCTATGGATCACGAAATGCCCTTTTAAAATCTAAAAAACATTGACATTGGATTATTTTAAATTCAAGTACTAACCCCTCCCGGGTTATAAGCCCATCCCCATTTTTGAAGTGAAATCTGCCAGGGGGAGTGGGCTTATACCCGAATGGTTACAGTAGTTGTATAACTTTGCATATAAGCTAAGAGGAATTTTTTGTGTGAGCATGAAAAGAGTCTACCACACAACTATATGGTGCATAATAAATATCACATTAGTGTTTTCGGGGAATGTAATGGCCCAAAACTTACGTTTTGGTATATTATTGGCCTAAACTCAAGAACCGCAAGACCTATGAAAATATGTATGCAATTATTGGCTTCCTTGACCCATTTCCTATCAGATCAATGTCATAATTGCAGTGTTTTAGTTTAAAGGATAAAAACTGGAAAAATATGGCTCCTGCCAGGCTGTCAACCCACTCATCTTAAGATTTCTACAAATTACTCCCACTATAATGAAAGACAAAGATAAAAAGACTAGTTTGCGTCTGACGTCATCTGTCAATCAAACTCCGAGCACGGTTTGTTTACAAGTGTCGTGATGATATGAGTTGCTGAACACGGCGGTAAAACCAGGCACCTTTAAACATACAAACCATCTCAAAAGTTAGGTCTTTATACTAGGAAACTTTCTTTGGTGAAGGCACCATGTCAACAATGCCTAGAAAAGTTGCTTTTTGCCTTGTAAGAGTACGTAATTTTTCGATTTTTTCGCCATTCACTGCTATTCCTTTTCTCCGATCGGCACCAGTCAGATGAATCGACCTTCCTTATACGCGCTATTAGCCAATCAAGGATCGTAGAGAATTTGATTGACAGTGACGTCAGACGCAAACTAGTCTTTTTATCTTTGTCTTTCATTATATCCATGTAACTTGTGTTCATGTGTAGAGATGTATTAGGTAAGCTATGTTTTAGTTCAAAGGTCACACGCCTAAGGTCATTTGAGGTCATATTCCAATATGCCTTTCATCCACAGATTTTAATGCAAGTTCAGAGGTGAGGGTGATAGTGGGTGAGGAGGTTGGGAAAATATATCTGTCAAATAACAACTTGTACAGTGTGTAACAAAATGATTTGTACCCATCAGATTTGTTGTCTAATAAAATGCCTGCTTCTTCCACATTCAACATTAGATCCTCTTAAAATGACTACAATTTATTGTTTAATGACCTTTTATGACACAAATCTACAAATAAGGTATCTGTTATGATGCATTTTTATGTGGCAGTCTTGACCATGCTCACTGGTGTGATGTGCCCTGAGTAATTTATTTAATTATTTAACTTTGTTTACAAGCTGAAAGTATTTCATGAGATGGGAAACCCCCGTGTACTTGCAAGAGTTGGTGTGGAAAGTTATTTTGGGATTCCCCCAAAATTAGTGTAAACAAAGTCAGATCTATGTTTGGAACTTGGAAATCCCCAGTTCAGTGTATTGCACCATAGGAAAACCCCCAGGAAGTGATGTAATGTGAAAGGTTAATGTGTATAATTAATCTTGGGAAAATCCCTTGGATTGTGAAATGGAGATCATTTTGGAAATTCCCCTCAGGAAGTAAATGTGACAAAATGGTATATTAATAGTTTGCTGATTACATAATGTCATGGGAGATTGTAAAACTCCACATGTGTGTGATGGTCTTCGTGCTTCAAAAAAGAAATACATTTTAACCAGTTTACATAGCCAATAATTATGCTAATTTTAATACAGCAACGAAGGAGATTGTGAGCACACAAATGTGCTCTTCCTCATCAATGGATTAAAGTTCTTCTGTCGAATTGCTGGAGTTTGCTGGGTTTATGAAAACCACACATCTGTCAAATACAGTGGAGCAGTGTTAAAGAAGCCTGTTCCCTGGAGAAAGAGTGATTGGTGAAAGAAACACCATTTTTGGAGAAAGCAGCGCAAGGAGATAAATATTTGGAGAAAGCAGCACAAGGAGATATATTTTTGGAGAAAGCAGCATAATTTTTGTGTGAGGATTTCATATGCAAGGATATTTATAAGTGCAAGTGTGCAATGGACTTCACTGATTTTCATAGGACAAGTGAATGAGGATATATACATCAGTCGTCCAGAACATTGCAAGAACTCTAGGATCACCAACAAGAAGACTGCTGGTAGTACTGATAGAATAAAACTGTGATTGTGTGATTTTAGTGTATATTGTTGTTATATGTACCAATCATACTCTGTTTTCAATTAAAGACTTAGATTTTGTTAGCTTAATCAAGCAGTGTATTTGTGTTGTGCATTCGTGTGAGTTCGGGTAAGAGGTGATTTTGGCCTTGAGTCAAGTACGACTCGTAATACTGGATATTGATGGGCAATCATTTTGATACACCCTGTATGTCCTACTTGCATGCTGACAGAATGCTTTGTGAGGGGTCACTGGCAAAATGGGCTATTCCATCTGAAATCCATACCCCCATGGAAAACATGACACATATTGTGGTATAGATTTCAAATGGAGTCATTCATTCAGGTAATCCCATTTGAAATGGACATCTGCAAGTATTTTCTCCCTGACTAGAAATGGCTTCTTGATGACATTTGATCCCAAATCAGTGTACACCCAAAAGAAAAGAAACAAAGAAAGAAAAAAGAAATTCAAGATATAGACATGTTTATCACAGCTATAAAATTACCTCTGATTACATTCTAAATTACATATTTTGCATTTACATTACATTGTTAACACAAATATTTTTACAAATAACACATTTTCCTCATGTCATAATAGCAATATGATATCAACATTTAAAGGCCTATTCAGCAAATATCTGTACAAAATATTCGCATAACTGCAACACCAAACGATCAACAATTATATATAGGTCAACTTGATCACAATATATTATGTCTAAAACATGTAAACTACCCACTCTGAAAGTGTAGTTCCTATCCTGTGTGTTTACTACTAGTGCCATACAATGCTGAATTTGACAGCCTTAATTGTCATGTGATAAGAGAAATCAGAAATAATAACATAATTATGGGTTATTCCTTCATGTAATTTTACACAAAATTAGGGTTAGGGTTAGTTTAGGGTTAGGATTAGGGTTAGGATTAGGGTTATGGTTAGGATTAGCTTACACAAAATAATTACATGAAGGATCAACCAAAATATGACAGTACTTTTATTCTATCTTTATCTTTAGGTCCGATTTTGTCTTTATCAAATTGCTTTCTGTGATGTCTGACATTTTACATTTTTCAGCTTCAGTAGCACATATTATGCTTAGACCAAAAATGCAAAAATCTTAATTTTGATGAATTTTAGGGTGTTCTGCTTCAGCAAATTGCTGAACAGCCCTTTAAATAATATTAGATATGAACAAATGTTTTTTATTAATTTTTAGGCCAAAAAAAATAAAAGGTTTGTCTTTGGTCACCTGCATGGGTTCATAAAATTATTCAGAAAATACTGGGTTATTTCTTCCTTATTTTTCTTTTGTTCTCTTTTTCTTTTCTCTTTTTTAAGAACATATCCAGCAAAATCATTTAAAAGTCAAAAATCATCAGGAAAAAAATGCATACCTCATTGCATTTCCAACTTTCCATGAGACCAGAGACAAATCTGCTTTTTTGCCTTATTGATCCTCGTCAAATCTACGATCGACTCGTACAGGTTTACGTAGTTTCATCTTCAACTGATTCCAGAACAACCGTTGTCCAACCAGATCTTCAGGCCACTTCAACACTTCCTTGTAACATAATAACTGACGAAGCAACAATGTCTTTTTATGATCAGGAATTTCCCCAATCTGTACAAGAATGAGTACATCAGCATTGTCTGTTACCATTCGCATTCGTGCAAAATGTAGCTGATAATGACACCATCCATCATCCATGAAATTTTCTGATAAAACTGCAATAGTTTTGCGACTTTGCTGAATGCCATGACATATGGCATTGAGAATATAATGCCCTGCTGGAATGTCACCTCTTTCTTTAAGACAAAGCCGGAACCGTTCTGGTCCATCTTCAATGTTTGCAATGAGTTGATCATTTATCCATGCTTCATTATCTTTGTGGTAGGCAACATAAGCATGATATCGACGTCGCATAATTGGTGCTTCATATGGGGCATCAACATCATCCTCATCATCGCTATTGATATCAGCATCATCATCATTATCTATATATTGCTGATATCTTCTCAGACAACACAAAGTCCAGCATTTGTAATGTAAGCGCCAACGATATTTATAAATTACGGAAACTATTACACCAATAACAAATAAACCTGACAAGCTTGGGGCAATGTATTTTTCAAGATGCAGGCTGCAGTCTAAACTAAATTCAGTAATACCAAGATTCTCTCTGATTGCAGGAGACTTACACAGGTATGGAGGCTGTGGATCTATATATGTTTTTGTATCTGTCATTATCCAACGTTGCAGGGGTTGTATATCACAGTTGCAAGAAAATGAGTTGTCTCCAAATTCAACATGCAGCAAGTTGTATGGGTTTTTCATCAGAAAGGCAGGTAGCGTAGTTAATGCATTGCCAGATACAATGAGTGTTTGTAGGCCATAGAGCTCTTTCAAAGAATTCAAATCAGCAAGTCTGTTTCCACCCAAGTTCAGGTAAGTGAGATTTGTCATGTGATGAAATTGATTCTCAGGTAAGCTTTCTATTGCATTATGACTGAGATCCAGGTATTTGAGGTTTACCAGTAAAAAAAAGTCATTTCCACTGATATCTACAATATTATTGCTACTCAAATCTATTTTTTGTAGACTATTAATGTCAAGAAGAAATTTGTCAATTGATGACAATTTGCAGTTTGTTAATGTCAGCTTTTTTAAATTGACAATTGCTACCTCAGATTTAAATATGTTTCCTAATTCTGAGTCAGATATGACAAGCGACATGAGATGTGCACAGTTACCCCATACAAATGAATCAACATTGAATATAAGTTTACTGAAGGTAATGTTCTCAAGTGCAGGATATGAACTACACAAAGGATTACCATCTGTCTTTATTTCAGTGATTGTTTCAGCTGCTGAAATACTGATGGATCTGATGGTCACAATGGTGGTAGTAATGTCAAAGAAAATCCAGAAACTTACACCAATGGATTTTATATCATTGAAATACACATGAGTCAGATTGCCAAATGATCTAAGGTCTATATCATGAATGGGATTAGCTGAGATATCCAAGATATCCAGGGATTTCAATCTGAAATCTGCATAGTGCCTATCAAAGCCAATGGTTGGTATGTTATTATAGCTCAAATCCAAGTGTTCTAGGGAGTCTGCAAGCACTACCAGGGCTTCATAAGGAAATTCAGTTAGACCAGTATAACTAAGGTCCAAAGACTTGAGGTGTGATAAGCCTTGAAAGGCATATTTGGGTAGTATAATAGGAGTAGAAATAAGTAAAGCCTTTATCTTCAAATGTTGTAGGTATGGAAACATATTAAATGCATAATCTTTAATTATCATTTGATGATAATAAGGAGATGGGCGACATATAATTGTCAAAGATGATACAGATGATTTCAATGACTCAGCCATCACTGCTTGAAATTCAGCATCAGGAGCTGCACCTAGCGTCAGAGTTGATAGTGAAGCTGGTAACTTTGTGATTAGTTCTGACCATTTGGTTTCATCCCAATATTGAATACTCTCTGGACTACTAGTATGTACTTTATCATATGATGCACTATACCATTTGAGACTAGTCACATTCCGAATAGAACAAGTTATATAGTTAAAGTGATTGAAAGCCATAAGTAATGCTGATACCGTTTGGAGACCTTCTATTGCTTTACATGGAGTATAGAGTAAACTGTTGTGAAACAAATCTAAATAGTTTAGATGAGTAAGCCTCATAAATAATGTCTCTGGTAAACTTGATATGTAATTTTTGGATATATCTAAATATTTCAGACTTATAAGGTCTACAAATAATGTCTCTGGTAATCTTGATATGTCATTGATGGATAGATCCAAGTAAGTCAGATTAGTCAAACCGTGGAAAATAGAATCAGGCAATGACCGTATTTCATTAGAGGATATGGTAAGTTCTTGCAACTCATGCAATCCACTAAATGCTGATGACGGTAGACTGGTCAAGCCACTTGAAGTCAAATCTAACTTCTTCAATGATACAGTTGAGTGAAATGGAATTCCATGCAATGTAAGATGGTTTTGATTGCTTAGATCTACAGTTTCCAGTTTATTCAATCCAGTAAATGTATCATTGCTGATATTGGATATATTGTTGTGGCTCAAATCTAAACTCTGAAGTGAAGTGAGATGAATGAAACTCTTCCCATAGACAGTTTCAAGTTGATTATGACTCAAATCTAAACTCTGAAGTGAGGTGAGCGAGATGAAACTGTCCTCATTGACAGTTTGTAGTTGATTATAACTCAAGTCTAAACTCTTGACATTGCAATCATCCAGAGATGGAATATGTGTGAGCTTCCTATTGCTACAGTCTAACTCAGTGCTGTTGTATACCTTACATGGCAAACCCTTTGGGTAGATGAAGTCAATGGATGATGTTGCCACAGTGACAGCAAAAACCACAAACATCCATATCACAGAGGACTTCATGATGAACACTTCCTGCCAGCAAATACAATTAAGTCAAAGCAAAAACAGTTGATCAAAACTTCATGAACACTGGATATTTTATGATAATGTTTGGCAGGCTATGGTAGCAAATCATAACTAGTCTCTCGTCATAGTTTTTTTCAAATAAGACAACAAGCAGTTATACGTGATTTTGAAGACTTAACCAAGAAAGTAATAAATGCACAGCAAGTGTTCAAATTCAAACAAATCAACCTGTATCGTAGGTACTTGATGGCGACTAATACCCAACAAACGGAAATACTGCAAATTTAAAGTATTCGGGTGTAGGTTAATAGGTTTCTGTTCCTGTTTTGTTGGGTCATTAAAAAGCTATCTAATAAAATTGGGCTATTCCAGTTAAACTCTGTACACCCCCTATGGAAGACATGACCTTAATCATTCCGGCCATTCAGGTAACCCCATTTGAAATTCACACTCCTTTAGGTTTAGGTTATGTTTTCCATAGGGGGTGTATGGGTTTTAACTGGAATAATATAGTGATTTCCATTTCTAAGAGATACTAAATAGTATGATGTGTGGTGAGATTGTTTTGCAAGAAATTTGTTCTATGTTCTACAGTTAACTGTCTGTCAATTATCCTGATACAGTGGACTGTGTGATCATAGTTATACCAGAGAAGTGAGGTTCCCCTGACTAGATACTAGTAGGGTACATGTGTGAAGACATTGTTTTGCAATTCATTTCATGTACTACAGTTAACTGTCTGTCAAGTATCTCGTTATAGTGGGCTGTGTGATCTTGTGATTTCTAATTCTATTCTCTGTACCCATTAGGCCTTCAAAATTATCTGTCAAGTGTTCTTGTTTTATATATCTGATCATATTTCAGTTCCTCTTTCTAACAATGTGTTTGCTTTGAGCTTTTTTTTTACTTAAAACTTCCCCTTTCTGTCATTAATGTATCTTGATAGAAAGTTATTATTCTCAGAGTGAGAGAGAATTTGTTCGCTTGCATTTGTAAAAGTGATAAGAATCATTAATAAGGGTTTCAATTTTATCATATTTCAGAATCAGTTCCTCTTCCTATAATATGTTGTCCTTGAGTTTTTATCGTAACTGTAAGCTTAGGCCCTACTTACCTACTTTACACTTCCACTTTGTTTCCCTTCCAATTTAAATGTCTTGATGAAAGCCACAGAAAATTGTTGTTCTCAGCATTAGTTTTCTTTTTGATTTTACTGAACTGATCAGAATCCAAGAAATATTTAAATTAATTATGTTTTGTATTATTATGAGTTTTTATGGTTAACATTAGGATTAGGTAATAGTAATATTTCACCCGCTAAGATTTACAATTGTTTTTCCTCTACATCAAGATCCATGCAGCTTGTAGCATTCAGGGAGGTAAATAACCGGAAACTGGGGCCCACCATAAATTATTTTGCCCATCCAGTAAATTCAACTTGCTCATTGCCGCCCCAAAATGCCCACCCAGTAAATTATTTTGCCCACAAAAATTTGGGCACCATATAATTATTATCATAAAACTACCACAGTGCATCTCTTGAAATCAATTTACATTTTGAAACCTGGAGAAAAGAACTTTCGGCACACGTCTGGATGAACACAGGAGGGAGGGGGAGAAAGCGAGTCAGCAAAAATATACAAGGTCAAAGAGAAAAGAATCCAAGAGCAGTTTAAGAACTCGGCCATAAGTGATCACAGAGCCAGGGCTAATCATATTATCAATTGGGGGAGTCTAAAATCTTAGAGAGAGAAAGTGATAGAAAAGCAAGATGGATTAAAAAAATCAGTTTAGATCAGGAAGAGGGGGCGAGGAGTAATGAACAGAGACAATGGGATCTACAATAACTACATACAAATAACTAATAATTAAGTAACTAAATAAATAAATAAATAAATAAATAAATAAATAAATGGGGCATTTTTATTATTAACTTTCAAATGCCCATGGGTTTGATCAGGCCACAACATTCACAACATCTTTAGTGTTTGTTTTATACATATGCATGTATGTTTCATTAACTATACATAAGTCTTAAACAGGATGAATACAAGATTTGTTAATCACCTTGTTAAATAAGTCACATCGAATTGAAAGAATGGCTATAAAATTGACCGTATCTCAACCCGTTTCTAAGCTTCATGATTTTGCACCATGGTATCTAAAAAAATAGATATTTCGAAATTGGCTAGTCATAATTCCCAAATTCGAGCATGCACATGTACCAAAGGTATTCACAATATAATAAGTTAAATTTTGTCTAAATAATGAAACAATCAATGAAAGCCAGATAGTTTAAGAAAATTTTAAGTAGCCTGCAACTTCAGTCAAAAATGTAGGTTTTCTACAACTTGTAATTTATATTTCGTAGGTAAAGATATCAAAGTTGAATAGCAAGAATGTAATTATAGGATGTTTTACAGATGACTACACTTTAGTAGAGAAATCAGGAGGGAAATCGATGAAATGATCCACTAGTGCTGGTCAAAAAACAGTGAGAGCCAAAATCAATGAACCATGAATCAATGACCCAATTCATACACTCCCAGTCAGAATCTGATTAAGGTTACTATATTAGGCCAATCAAATTAAAAAAATCACCCACCACTAATTGTAACAGAAACCAATTAATCACCATTCATTTCAGAAAAGTGTATTAAAGAACATATTAAAAGTCCCCAAAAGTCTAAGTAGTGGAACAGTGCTTAATTTGCATAAATCCAAAATGGCCGCTTATGCAGGGTGAAATTTCAAATTTGGTCAATTGCTGTTAAACTTATACCTCATATTTCGTCATAAGGATTCAGAAAAAGTATAGTTTGACCTATCTTCGATATACATTCTTGAATTATGGGGGGAAAGGTCAAATGTCAAAATGTGGATTCCACTGGGGACAAAAATTGAAAAATGCTCTGATTTTGATCAAAATGGTTTCATATTGCTCCACTTGCAGAAACAGGTTGTTTGTTACTTTGGTGACCTTGACCTATTTTGTGATGTTACCTATGTAACAAAACATCCAAAACAATGCAACTTTTCTCATTTTGATTTAGTTTTGCCAAAGGAATAATTTGAGACCGGTTGGATTAAAATTGGAGCATATTTCCATTGTAAAACGACTGTGGAACTCAAAATTTGACCTTGGACCAAGAACTGGATGTCGGAGATTGGTCAAACTATACTTTTTCTGAATCCTTACGATGAGAGCAAGACATTGGTATGGTTTTAAACAAGATTTTACCAACTTTGAAATTTCACCCCTGCATAAGTGGCCATTTTGGATTTATGCAAATTAGGCACTGTTCCACTACTTGGACTTTTGGGGACTTTTTATATTTTCTTTGATATACTTTTCTGAAATGAATGGTGATTAAATGGTTTCTGTTACAATTAGTGGTGGATTAATGCCCTGATTTTCCTTAATTTGATTGGCCTGTATGGGTTTTTCATGCACTTGATTCCAGAGGGGCGTAAGTTAATAACAGCCATGCAGAGAATGAACTCAAGTGTACAGGGGCGTATTTATAATAGAATATCTATCCGCATGCACAATACATGAAACTTGGCGTAGCTCGTGAGTGAGTCATCCTGGGGTCATGAGGGGGAGGATGTTATGAGAAGGGCGCAGCAACAGGCCTGATGCTGGGAGGCACAAGCCATTTATTTATTTTTTTCGGTAACTTTCTTATGGGATTTTCTAAATTTTAAAATCGATTTGGGCACTTCCTCTGCAGGCGGTGATGGAAGCGATATCGCCAATTTTGAGGTCGCCATTGGATTAACACATAATCATGAAATCTTCATAAACAATTCTAAATTTGTTATGTGGTGTCAAAGCAAAATTATCTTACTCTAAAACCGTCGGGGTACGACCGTGTACCACACTGCAAGTATGTTAATTTTCCATTTGTAATTGCTAACCGTGTATTTTGAATGGGGCTGTCCGCCCTGTATCTTCGCCAGCCTCGTACGTCACGTGTTGCGCTTCCTATGCCGCCTGTTCCTCTGTATCCCATGTTACGCCACCATCTGGAAAAATTGTGTTGATTTTAAATTAGCCTTGATATCTTTGATGAAATAAATCAATGCTGCTATTACCCTAATTATGCAATAATATACAACAATAACTACAACAACAATAACAACAATGGAGAAGTTGGTTATGTGGAAACATCTCAATGATCAGAAGCTGATCTCCAAACAGCAGTTTGGTTTCAGAGCTGGATGGCCACTCAACATCGGATACCCTCACTTATGTATCCCAGCATCTCACCAACACCATCAACAACAGAGAATAAACTCATATTGTCTGCCTGGACCCTAGCAAAGCATTCAACTGAGTTTGGCACCCTGGACTCCTGGAGAATTTCTCTGCTCTTGGCTTGTCTGGAAAGCTGTTAGCATGCTTAGCTGACTACCACTCCATGAAGGTTATACTAAATAGCAAATCATTCAGTCTGAAGTGGATCAATGCTGGTGTGTCCCCCGAGGATCCATCCTTGGTCCCCGCCTGTTTATAATATTAATTGGTGACATCTCTCAGAGGCAAACAAATACTTCCATCTTGTATCCTGACAATGTTACCCTGATGACCTTTCTAGTCTAGAGAAGACAGACAAGCTGCTGCTGCATTTCTCAACAAAGACCTATTAAAGATCGAAACATGGGCCTCTACATGGAACATACTTTTCGGAGCATCTAAGTGCCAATCCATCACCAGTTTCCAACTGCAGAGATTCTGTAGGCAGTCATCCTAGCCTCCACTTCTTTGGTACAAAGCTCTCAGTGGCAGATAGGGTGGAGCTTCTTCGTCTCACCCTCAGCAGAGATTTATCTTCGAACCTTGTTATAACCAAGATCATCATATTCCAATATGCTCCTTCATCCACAGAATGTGGTGGATTTTAGTGCAACTTCAGAGGAGTCATCTTTTGGTGAGGGTGACAGTGGGTGAGGAGGGTGGGAAAGTATTTCTGTCAAACAACAACTGGTATATCCTACTTGTATGCTGACAGAATGATTTGTGAGGATAAAGCAAAATGGGCTATTCCATTTGAAATTCATACACCCCCTATGGAAGACATGACCTTAATCTCCAACACAGGGAGTATAGATTTCAAATGGAGTCACCCATTCAAGTAACCCCATCTGAAATGGACATCTGCAGGTATTTGGTCCCTGACTAGAAATCATGGCTTCTTGATGACATTTGACCCCAAATCAGTGAACACCCAAAAGAAAGGAAACAAACAAAGAAAGAAAAAGAAATTCAAGATATTGACATGTTTATCACAGCTTTAGAATTACCTTTGAGTGCATTCTAAATTATTAAAAATTACATATTTTGCATTTACATTACATTGTTAACACAACATTAATACAAATAAATATGTTCCTAATAGCAATATGATATCAACATTTAAAGGCCTATTCAGCAATTTTCTGTACAAAATATCTAACTGCACCAGGTATAACTGCACCACCAAATGAACAACAATAATATATTATGCAGTTACTTGAGATACGAAGCATTGAAAGTTTAATGAAATGGACCCCTGGTCGCATAAATTAAACAAAATCTTAAGACTTCAACTTCCTTAAGAATTTGAGGCGTGTACTGGAAAAGATGGATCTTGAGTGGTCGTACATCACAATGGCAATATACATGTATATATACATTATAGGTATGGGTAAAAGTGTAATGGTCAGTCTCTTATCATAGCACAACATGATAATTACTTTAAGCTTGAGCATTTCTTTCAGGTGCAAAGGGGTGATCCAAGTAATAATTAGGCCTATTACCAATTATCACAAGATTTTCACAAGGATATATACATCATTTGTCTGACTCAAAATCGTTATTTTCATTCAAATACAAACAACAGCAACAAATACACAACTTGAATGCAGAGATATTCAAGAGGCCAAAAGGCCTGACACAAACAACGCATATAGGCTTAAGCAGAGGGGTACCAAGTGGGGGGAGTTGCTCACCACCACCACCCCACCCCGGCTTGAAATACCGGGACCAAATTGAACAAAATTTGTAATGTACATCTTCATTGGGCCCAGCTTTAGGCTACAATTGTCCTAATTTTGACCCATTTTGGCATTAAAATTGCATTCATTTGTCCTGGTAAAGTCAATTAAGTAGTGGGTCAGTGGAATGATTTGGAAATGTTGCCCCTCTAGACTCGTCAAGAAACATCTGCACTGAGATATTTCCCTCACAAGAAATGGCCTCTTGATGACCTTTGACCTCAAATCAATGGAGATCCGAAAGAAAGAGAGAAAGGAGATAGAAAGTAAAAGAAATGAAAACAGAAATTCAAGATGTAGGCATGAGTATCACAGTATAAGTGAAAACGCACTATACATCGGAACCCAGCTGACGACTGAAGGTTTCAGTTGCAACGTCGGTTCGTCCACCAAAAATAGGTATGTTTGGTTGACCAGATTTAAATTAAATCTTAATTTTATACAATTATTACCTGTGTAAATTCTCAATTATCAAAAATTACATATTTTGCATTTACATTACATTGTTAACACTGACAATAGTTATACAAATCTGTGGCATGTCCATCCTGGGGGGCTTTGGGTGCTGAAGCCCCCGGCACTATGTTAAAAATCATGTAAAATCAGCCGTTTTTTTGGCGATTTTAGCGTATAAGCCCCCTGCATAACTCTGAAAGCCCCTCTGAGCCCCCGACAGGAAAAGATCCAGGACACGCCGGTGCAATACATTTTCCTCATTTATTAAGTTTCAGCAATTTTCTGTACAAAATATTTATCTGACTGCACCACCAAAATGATCAACAAGTATATACATAGGTCAATTTGATCACAACACATCATGTCTATTGCATAAAACATGAAAATTAACGCTCTGAAAGTGCAGTTGCTATCCTCTGTGTTTACTGCTATAGCAATGTACCATGTCAAATTTGACAGCCTTGGCGGGTGATAAAAACAATCCGAAATAATAAATACAAAGTACTTTTCTTCTATTTTCATTTTGATGTCCAATTTTTTTTTATCATATTACTTTCAAATTTGCCATTTTCAGCTTCAGTAGTACATCTATATATATGATTTCGGACATCCCGCGAGATCAGAGACAAACCATATTTTTGTCTTATCGATCCTCGTCAAATCTATGATCAACTCGTACAGGTTTACGTAGTTTCATCTTCAACTGATTCCAGAACAACCGTTGTCCATCCGGATCTTCAGGCCACTTCAACACTTCCTTGTAACATAATAACTGACGAAGCAACAATGTCTTTTTATGATCAGGAATTTCTCCAATCTGTACAAGGATGAGTACATCAACATTGTCTGTTACCATTCGCATTCTTGCGAAATGTAGCTGATAATGACACCATCCATCATCCATGAAATTTTCTGATAAAACTGCGATGGTTTTCCGACTTTGCTGAATGCCATGACATATGGCATTGAGAATATAATGCCCTGCTGGAATGTCACCTCTTTCTTTAAGACAAAGCCGGAACCGTTCTGGTCCATCTTCAATGTTTGCAATGAGTTGATCATTTATCCATGCTTCATTATCTCTGTGGTAGGCAACATAAGCATGATATCGCCGTCGCATGATTGGCGCTTCATATGGGGCATCAACATCCTCATCATCATCACTATTGATATCAGCATCATCATCATTATCTATATATTGCTGATATCTTCTCTGACAACACAAAGTCCAGCATTTGTAATGTAGGTGCCATCGATATTTATAAGTTACACAAATTATTATACCAATAACAAGTAAACCTGACACACTTGGGGCAATGTAGAGTTCAAGATGTAGACTGCAGTCTAAACTAAATTCAGTAATACCAAGATCCTCTCTGATTGCAGGAGACTTACATATATATGCAGGCTGTGGATCTATGTATGTTTTTGTATCTGTCATTATCCAATGTTGCAGGAGTTGTATATCACAGTTGCAAGAAAATGGCATGTCTCCAAATTCAAGATGCAGCAAGTTGTATGGGTTTTTCATCAGAAAGGCAGGTAGTGTAGTTAATGCATTGCCAGATACAATGAGAGTTTGTAGACCATAGAGCCCTTTCAAAGAATTCAAATTTGCAAGTTTGTTTCCAGCCAAATTAAGGTAAGTGAGATTTGCCATGTGATGAAATTGGTTCTCTGGCAAGCTTTCTATTGCATTATGACTAAGATCCATGGATATGAGGTTTACCAGTGAAGAAAAGTCATTTCCATTAACATCATCAATATTATTGCTACTCATATCTAAATGTTGTAGACTTTGACTCTCAAAAAGAAATTGGTCAATTGATAACAATTTACATTTTGTTAATGCCAGCTTTTCTAGGTGAGGAAAGTTGACAGTTGCTTCTTTAAAATCAAATATCACTCCGTCCGAATCAGATAGGGCAAGTGACTTCACATGTGAGCAGTTACCCCACATAAATGAATGATCAACATTGAATCGAAGTTTACTGAAGGTAATGGTCTCAAGTACAGGAAATGAACTACACAATGGATTGCCACGTGTCTCTATTTCATTAATTCTTTCAGCTACTGAAATACTGATGGATCTGAGGGACACAATGGTGGTAGTAATGTACCACTGAATCCAACTGATTGGTTTTATACCATTCATATACACATGAGTCAGATTGCCAAATGATCCCAGGTTGATATGAGTAATGGGATTACCTGAAATATCCAGGGTTTTTAATCTGAAACCTGCATGGTGGCTATCAAAGTCAATGTGCCATATGTTATTATTGGTCAAATCCAAGTATTCTAGGGAGTCTGCAAGCACTTCCAGGGCTTCATGAGGAAAGTCAGTTAGACTAGCTTCAATAAAGGCCAATGACTTGAGGTGTGATAAACCTCGAAAGGCATATTTGGATAGTATAATAGGAACAGAATTCTGTGGGGCCCATGTAAGCCAAACTTGTAGGTATGGAAACATATTAAATGCATCATCTTGAATTATCATTTGATGATAATAATGAGACATGTCACGTAAAATGTATAATCTTGCCACAGATGATTTCAATGACTTGGACATTACTGCTTGAAACTTGGCATCAGCATGTACATGTAGCCACAGACTAGGTAGTGAAACTGGTAACCTTATGATTAGTTCTGACCATTTGGTTTCATTCCAATATTCAGTATAATTACCTGGACTATGATGCACATCATATGATGCACTATACCATTCAAGACTAGTCATATTCTGAATAGAACAAGTTATATAGTCAAATCCATTGAGGTGCATACTTAGTATTGATAGCATTTGGAGACCTTCTAATGCTGTACATGGAGTAGAGGTTAAATTGTTTTCAGACAAATCTAAATCATTTAGATGAGTAAGATTCACAAACACTGTCTGTGGTAAACTTGATATATTATTTCTGTATAGATGTAAATATTGCAGACTGAAGAGATCTACAAACAATGTATCTGTTAACCTTGATATGAAATTACCAGATATGTCTAAATGTTTTAGACTGATGAGATCTACAAATAATGTCTCTGGTAATCTTGATATGGCATTCTTGGATAGTTGCAAGAAAGTGAGATTAATCAAACCGTGGAAAAGAGAACCAGGCAATGACCGTATTTCATTAGAGGATATGGTGAGTTCTTGCAACTCATGTAACCCACTGAATGATGATGACGGTAGACTGGTCAAGCCACTTGAAGTCAAATCTAACTTCTTCAATGCTGCAGTTGAGTGAAACGAACGTGCATGCAATTTAAGATGGTCTTGATGGCTTAGATCTAGAGTTTCCAGTTTATTCAATCCAATAAATGTACCATTGCTGATATTGTATATATTGTTGTGGCTCAAATCTAACCTCTGAAGTGAAGTGAGATGGATGAAACTATTCCTGCACACAGCTTCAAGTTGATTATAACTCAAATTTAAATTCTGAAGTGAGGTAAGAAAGATGAAACTGTCCCCAGTGACAGTTTCAAGTTGATTATAACTCAAGTCTAAACTCTCAACATTGCGATCTTCTAGCGGTGGAATATCTGTTAGTTTCCTATTGCTACAGTCTAACTCAGTGCTGTTGTATACCTTACATGGCAAACCCTTTGGGTAGATGTAGTTAGTGGATGATGATACCACTGTAAAAGCAAGCACCACAAGCATCCAGATCAGAGAGGACTTCATGACGGACTATACTGCCAGCAAATACACAGTCAAAGCCAAAACAGTTGGTCCAAACATAATGAACACTGGATATTATAAGATAATATGTAACTTTCTGCCCTGTTTAGCTGGCTGCGGTAGCAAGTCATAACTAGTTTCTCGTCATAGCTTCTTTCAAATGAAATGACCAATAGATATTGGATGAACCAATGCACAGCAAACAGAAGAGTTCACATTGTGTAGGTGAAAAGTTCATCACCTTATAACATTGTATTTGAGAATCTTACCGGGGGAGTCACTTGATGTTCAGTTAAGGGTCCATGTTTTTAAAAGAGGTGAGGAAAGTTACCCTTAGTAGGACCAAAACATTGAAAATGACCTTAAAGTAATTCTAGTACCCCTTTAGGAAGTTCTTCGTGCTTCATACAGCAAATTTATATCTATTCTGGGACTTTTAATCATCAATGAATGTGATTTTGATTTCTATGAGTAGTACTATGTGGTGAAATTAATTCTCTGTACATCAGTTAAATATCTGTCAAGCATCCTGTTATATTGGGCCTATGTGATCTTAACTAGACTGGCTACAAGTCCTCACCTTTAATCTTTTTTAAAATTATTGAAGCTTAATATGTTATAATTGGCCTAGTTTCTCAATACATCATACACTGTACTTCATAGGCTTATTTCTAATCAACATTCATGACATTCGAGGGTCTATGTTACAGTATATATCATCACTGGTCACTGCATGAAACCAAAGAAAGTCTCTTGATCATGGCTTGCTCTAACTGGTATTATTATGGAAATACCTTATCACTTGTGACATGGAAGCTGCACAGTGTGCATGGTATGCTTATGGGATGAAGGCAGGGGACATGCAAACATATCACCTGTGACAAATTGCTACATTCTCTGGATTAGGAAAGTGCCCTGCTAATTTACACTTAAGCTTTATCCACAGTTAGCTATATATATGTAGAAAACCCTTGGACTAATGGATGATATGGTATTGGATTATATTTAAATATCAATTTGATGTGAGCCTATTGAATAGTTCATATGGTGATCAAATGGTAATTTTCAAAAACGTAAAGGAGGAGGACAAAGGCTGAAGCCTTGAATCAAGGCTAGATCTTAACTCACTTTGATTTAATGGGAAAGGGGTGACAATTTGTTTTGCAGGAAATTCATTCTCTGTACAACAGTTCACTATCTGTTAAAGTCATAATAATATAGGTAATATGAATGAAACCCCACTAAACTCTATTGGCCACTTGTGGTGTTCTATGGGGATTTTATGTAAAATTTAATACTCTGTTGTTTGTCAAACCATATATTTCTGTCAAACAGATGTCCTAGTTGCATGCTGACAGAATATTTTTAATTTGTGAGGGGAAATACAAAAATGGGCTATTCCATCTGAAATCCATACCCCCATGGAAAACATGACACAATGGGGTATAGATTTTAAATGGAGTCACCCATTCAGGTAGACCCATTTGAAATGGACATCTGCAGGTATTTGGTCCCTGATTAGAAATGGCTTCTTGATGACATTTGACCCCAAATCAGTGAACACCCAAAAGAAAGGAAACAAACAAAGAAAGAAAAAGAAATTCAAGATATTGACATGTTTATCACAGCTTTAGAATTACCTTTGAGTACATTCTAAATTATTGAAAATTACATATTTTGCATTTACATTACATTGTTAACACAACATTAATACAAATAAATATGTTCATAATAGCAGCAATTTTCTGTAAAAAATATCTAACTGCACCGGGTAACTGCACCACCAAATGAACAACAATAATATATTATGCAGTTACTTGAGATACGAAGCATTGAAAGTTTAGTGAAATGGACCCCTGGTCTCATAAATTAAACAAAATCTTAAGACTTCAACTTCGACTTAAACTTGAGCATTTCTTTTAGGTGCAAAGGGGTGATCCAAGTAATAATTAGGCCTATTACCAATATCTTACACAAGATTTTCATAAGGATATATACATCATTTGTTTGACTCAAAATCGTTATTTTCATTAAAATACAAACAACAGCAACAAATGTGTCGTGTCATGTCAAAAGGAGACACTTTTGGGCAGGTTATGAATTTTGAGGTTTTTACATATCTTAAATATAGAGATATTTTGCTCCACAACGCCGTTTTCCCCAATGAAATCGGACATTCCTAAGGGAAGATATTGAGCTCGGAAGTTATGGCATTATAAAATTAGAAATTGAGATATCGGCCTTTAAAAATATTATTGACAATGTTAAGAATAGGAATTAACTTGAAAAATGTCTCAAAAAATACAAGATGTCAGTTACATTTTGATCTGAAACTACCGGACAATATTTTTAACATTACTAACATCACAAATTCGCAACAAACCCAAATTGTGAAAAAATCACCCACCGGCAGATTTTTCGCTATTTCTCCATTTACGATCCTGCCCAAAAGTGTCTCCTTTTGACATGACACGTCACAAATACACAACTTGAATGCAGAGATACTCAAGAGGCCAAAAGGCCTGAAACAAACAACCCCTATAGGCTTAAGCAGAGGGTACCAAGAGGGGGAGTTGCTCACCACCACCACCCCACCCGGCTTGAAATACCGGGACCAAATTGAACAAAATTTGTAATGTACATCTTCATTGGGCCCAGCTTTAGGCTACAATGGTCCTAATTTTGACCCATTTTGGCATTAAAACTGCACACATTTGTCCTGGTAAAGTCAATTAAGTAGTGGGTCAGTAGAATGATTTGAAAATTTTGCCCCACTAAGCTCAATGGACATTCGAAAGAAAGAGAGAAAGGAGATAGAAAGTAAAAGAAATTCAAGTACAGAAATTCAAGATGTAGGCATGGGTATCACAGTATAAGTAAAAACGAACTATACAATATTACCTGTGTAAATTCTCAATTATCAAAAATTACATAATATTTTGCATTTACATTACATTGTTAACACTGACAATAGTTATACAAATAATACATTTACCTCATTTGTTAAGTTCCAGCAATTTTGTGTACAAAATAGTTGTTCTAACTGCACCACCAAATGATCACCAATTATATACATAGCCTAAATTGATCGCAATATAGACCACTTGACATCACTGTTTATCAACAAAGGCGAGGGAATCGTCTATCGATATGCTCGAATGAGCCGCTTCACTGTTCAATGGCTTTCCTGTACTATATGAAATGTGGCGGGCGATTTAAAATGCACATGCCCTTAGCAGACTACGATGCGTACGCACACTGCAGGGCAACGAACAATGGAAATTGCCATAATGCGCGCGCATACTGCCGGGCAATGACGTCACATGCCAAGTGGTCTATATTATGTCTATTGCATAAAAACATATAAATAATTCGCTCTGAGTGTAATTCCTATCCTCTGTGATTATTGCTATATAGCGATGTACCATGTCAAATTTGACAGCCTTGCCGGGGGGGGGGGTCACTCCCATTGTGGCCTGTACATCATCCGCAATAAACTAAACATGGATTTATTCCTTGGCTAAAACAATACCCTAAACAGGTAAACAGGTAAACACACACCTGTTTTCACACCCTAAACAGGGATTTTATTCCTTGCATCAAATTTCATACCCTAAATTTCATTTCCGCGTATTAGCAATTGCAATTTTGGTACCCTTTTTTCCAATTTTTCATGTTTTTGACACCCTAAACACGATACGCGCGGATGGTTTACAGGGCATAATGGGAGTGACCCCCCCCCCTGGGCCTTGCCTGATGATAAAAATAAAAAAATCCAAAATAATAAATACAAAGTAATTTTCTTCTATCTTCATTTTCATGTCCTATTTTGTTTTATCATATTACTTTCAAATTTGCCATTTTCAGCTTCAGTAGTACATCTATATCTATGCTTGTTCTAAAAATGCAAAAACCAAATGTGGTCATACTTGACATGTTATTAATTAATTCTTTAGGCAAAAAAAAAAGAGGTTTGTCTTTGGTCACCCTCATGCATTCATAAATGCATGAGGGAGACTACCGAATACTAATATGAACATCTGGCTAACAAATATCAGGGGCTTGAGAACTAACAAAGGCCAACTGGCCGCGAGGATCCGGAATACTCCATCAGACTCTAAACCGGACATTATTCTCATTGATGAGTCCAAGCTGGATTCTTCAGTGCCTGAAGATAGTCACTTCATCTCACTAAATGGCTACTCCTGTATGCGAAGATACAGATCTGATGACAGTGGTTGGGGTGGCTGCCTAATATACCATCGAAATGGTCTCCCTATAGTCAGGGAAACCCACCTAGAGCCCAAGAAGCATGAGCTGATGGTCTTTACTATCCTTACCAAGAGTGGCACCCTGCTTCTTTCACTTGTCTACTGTCCTCCAAAGAAGGCTATCGGACCCATAGACTGGTATGACAAACATCTGGATAGCCTCATCTCCAAGACCAAAGCTAACATCTGTGTTCTAGCTGGAGACTTTAACTGTCATCATCGCGAATGGCTGGCCAGTAGGTCTCCCACTGATGCAGAAGGGAAAGCAGCCTTCAACCTGTGCTGTGCTCACAACCTCACCCAAATTGTTGACAAGCCAACCCACAAACTTGGAAACCGCCTGGATCTCATAATCACGGATGCTCCAAACATGTTCTCTCCAATCACCATCGACCACGACATTGGCTCTTCAGGCCATTACCTTGTCCAGACCATGTTGAAAGCTTCTCTACTCTCTGAAAATCCTCCTCCACGACGTGTCTGGCTCTACAAAAAAGCTAACTGGGATGCCTTGAGAAATGAGCTGGCTGGTGCACCCTGGGACCGTCTTCTCACAAAAGATGACCCTGAAGGGGCTTGCAGTAATGTCACCAACACAATCACTGATGCCATGCACCGTTTCATACCACAGAAATCTGCACCCTCATTTGTCGACCATCCTGCGTGGTGGAATGAGTGCTGTGAAAAGGCTCTGGAGAGAAAGAACAAAACATGGAGAAGATGGAAAGCCCTGCAGTCTCCTGATGCTCGCCTTGATTATAACAGAGCAAGGAATGAGTATACCACAATATCCAGGAAGGCATGCTCTCTTCACAAAGCTAGGGTCAGAGGAAAGATGACAGACGAGCTCCAAACTGGTTCGAAATCTTGGTGGTGGACAGCACGCCGGTTGATGGATAAGGGTGGAAAATCGGAAATCCCAGTCCTGAAATCTGACGGCCAGACTTTTATCACAGCCAAGGAAAAGGCAGAGTGCCTCCTTCTTCAGTGACAAATCAACCATCACTGAAACTGAAAACAGCAAGCAATTCCCTCACCTTCCTCCGAGGACGACCACCAAATGCTCCAGTGTGACTTTCTGGCCTAAGAAAGTAAGGAAACAGCTAACCAAACTGGATATCAACAAAGCGTCTGGGCCTGATGGGATTCCCGCTCTAGTTCTGAGAACTGCAGCTGCTGAACTGGCCACTCCTCTTGCACGGCTCTTCCAGCTCTGTTTCAACAGAGGACACATGCCAGCCCAATGGAAAGTTGCCGATGTGGTACCATGTTTCAAGAAAGGGGACAAACACTCTCCAAGCAACTACCGGCCCATCTCTCTCCTCCCTGTTCTCTCCAAGATCATGGAGAAGTTGGTCAACAAGGCTATGTGGAAACATCTCAACGATCAGAAGCTGATATCCAAACAGCAGTTTGGTTTCAGAGCTGGCCACTCAACATCAGATGCCCTCACTTATGTTTCCCAACGTCTCACCAACACCTTGAACAACAGAGAAGAGGCTCGTGTTGTCTGCCTGGACATCAGCAAAGCATTCGACCGAGTCTGGCACCCTGGACTTCTGGAGAAACTCTCTGCTCTTGGCTTCTCTGGAAAGCTGTTAGCATGGTTAGCTGACTACCTCTCGAACCGCTCCATGAAGGTAATTCTGAATGGCAAATCATCCAGTCTGAAGTGGATCAATGCTGGTGTCCCACAAGGATCCATCCTTGGTCCTCTCCTGTTTATAATATTCATAGATGACATCTCTCAGAGGCTGACAAATACTTCCATCTTGTATGCTGACGATGTTACCCTGATGACCTTTATCGAGTCTAGAGAGGATAGACAAGCTGCTGCTGCATCTCTCAACAAAGACCTACTAGAGATTGAAACATGGGCCTCTACATGGAATGTACTTTTCGGAGCAGCTAAATGCCAATCCATCACAGTTTCCAAATGCAGAGATTCTGCTGGCAATCATCCTAGCCTCCAATTCTTTGGTATAAAGCTCCCAGAGGCAGATAGTGTTGAACTGCTTGGTCTCACCCTCAGCAGAGATTTATCTTGGAATCCTGTTATAACCAAGATGGCAAAGACAGCAGCCCAGCGCACTGGTCTCCTCCGTCGTGCTGCACCCTACTTGGTGCCAGCTCAGAGAGCGATAATTTATAAGAGTATGGTGAGATCTAAGATGGAGTATGCTAGCACAGCATGGCATGGAGCAACTCCTACATCACTGTCAAAACTAGATGCAGTCCAGAGGCGTGCTGCTCGCATCATCGATCTCCCTGGAGAAGAACTTTCCTCTCTTCAAATTCAGCCTTTGGCTCACCGTAGAACAGTAGGTGCCACCACTATGTTCCATCGAATTTTCTACGGAATGCCCCTGAATTACTATGCCAATTACTTCCGGACCAGCTCCAGACTGACCCTCGCCTTCGCCGTTCAGTTAGATCTCACGACCTTGCAGTTCAAATTCCAAGATCTAACCTTGTTAGTCATGAGCGGTCTTTCATTCCGTCTACAGCCCGCACATGGAATGCACTCCCACCTCACATTCCTGGAATTGCAAAACGGAACAGCTTCAAAAAGGAGGTTAATAGCTATCTAGGCGCCAACCCGTCAGCTTTATCGCAACAATAACAGCTGTTAATGCCTTGATATGTCTTGACATTAAAAAAAAATAAATAAATAAAGTCATGCACAAAAATATGTTTTCCTTGTTTTGTTTTGTTTCATTTTTTCAAAAGACAATATCCAGCAAAGTCATCAAAAAGTCCACAAATAATTGAGAAACCATTCAGGAAAAAAACACATACTGTACTAAATTTTTGACATCCTGCGAGACCAGAGACAAACCATTTTTTTGCCTTATCGCTCCTCATCAAATCTATGATCAACTCGTACAGGTTTACGTAGTTTCATCTTCAACTGATTCCAGAACAATTCTTGTCCAACCAGATCTTCAGGCCACTTCAACGCTTCCTTGTAACATAATAACTGACGAAGCAGCAATGTCTTTTTACGATCAGGAATTTCCCCAATCTGAACAAGAATGAGTACATCAACATTGTCTGTTACCATTCGCATACGTGCAAAATGAAGCTGATAATGACACCATCCATCATCCATGAAATTTTCTGATAAAACTGCGATAGTTTTGCGACTTTGCTGAATGCCATGACATATGGCATTGAGAATATAATGCCCTGCTGGAATGTCACCTCTTTCTTTAAGACAAAGTCGGAACCGTTCTGGTCCATCTTCAATGTTTGCAATGAGTTGATCATTTATCCATGCTTCATTATCTTTGTGGTAGGCAACATAAGCATGATATCGACGTCGCATGATTGGTGCTTCGTATGGGGCATCAACATCCTCCTCCTCATCACTATTGATATCAGCATCATCATCATTATCTATATATTTCTGATATCTTCTCTGATAACACAAAGTCCAGCATTTGTAATGTAGACGCCATCGATATCTATAAATTACAAAAACTATTATAACAGTAATAAGTAAACCTGACACACTTGGGGCAATGTATATTTCAAGATGCAGACTGCAGTCTAAACTAAATTCGGTGATACCAAAACTCACTCTGATTGCAGGAGACTTACACTGGTAAGGAGACTGTGGATCTACAGGGTGTCCCAGAATGATTTGTACCGTGTTTGCAAAAATAACTAAAAATAGAAGACGGGTAGTGTATCTATTTTTGATACCAGCATTATAATGTTGGACACGTCTCCTACTTATTCTATTAATTTCAGCACGCTACCTTTATTTGTTTTGGCGTGGCATGCAATAATGTAAAATCAATGAAAAACGACTCGCATACCTTTGAAAAATGGCACGATACGATTAAATGAAGAACGTGGGATGTTTGGCACAACATTTCGACGACAACTACTTTTGGGGTTGCGCCTTAAAGCTTGCCGGACAGCTGCAATGTTCGCTCTAGTTCTTACAGTCTTACGAGTACCTGAAGCTTCACTCTGCCGATTCCTAACAGTTCCGTGCTCGTCAAACTTCTTTACGTTATACACTATCGTCAAATGAATCTTCTTTGCGTCTCAACATAGCTGCCGGTTTGCCAGTAAGTTTTTGAAAGAAATCCACGCTGCTGTACAGTAAATTGAGGAGCCGTCTTTTCTGTACCACAAACAGTTCGATCTCTGCAAGCATTTCAAATGACATGGACCTCACACCAAAATAACTATATTTAAAACTACCGCCAAAGAGAGAATGGGATTAGGCCACAAATCCTTAATTCCATATAATGATTGCTTCGTAACGTCATAAATAATAGATAGATATCGGCTATTTAGTGGAAATACGAACAAGGCACAACTAAAATACCTGCATAACTTTTTCCAAATAACTTTGTGCTGAACGGTTAGTAATTTTACAGATTTTCAAAATAGGATGCGTTGTCAAAACTTAGAATTCACCATTTTTACGCAATCTTCTATAACTTCTACTAGAAACGTCCAATTTTTAAAATCTAAAAAATCTGAGAAAGCTAAATATATGTAGAACTTAAAATGCAAAACAATATGACCATTCAACATGCCCTTCATACCTAAAAAATTCCATCTTTCCCGGTATAGATCATTCTGGGACACCCTGTATGTATGTTTTTGTATCTGTCAGTATCCAATGTTGCAGTGGTATTATATCACAGGTACAAGCAAATGGGATGTCTCCAAATTCAACATGCTTCAAGTAGTATGGGTTTTTCATCAGAAAGGCAGGTAGTGTAGTTAATGCATTACCAGATACAATGAGTGTTTGTAGACCATAGAGACTTTTCAAAGAATTCAAATTGGTAAGTTTGTTTCCAGCCAAATTAAGGTAAGTGAGATTTGTCATGTGATGAAATTGATTCTCTGGCAAGCTTTCTATCACATTATGACTAAGATCCATGTATTTAAGACTTACCAGTGAAGGGAAGTCATTTCCATTAATATCTGCAATGTTATTGTTACTAATATTTAAATGTTGTAGATTTTGACTCTCAAGAAGAAATTGGTCAATTGTTGACCACGAGCAGTTTGTTAATGTCAGCTTTTCTAGGTGCAGAAAGTCAACAATTGCTAGCTTAAAATCAAATATCACTCCATCTGAGTCGGATATGACAAGTGACCTGAGATGTGAGCAGTTACCCCATACAAATGAATGGGCAACATTGAATCTAAGTTTACTGAAGGTAATGTTCTGAAGTGCAGGATATGAACTACACAATGGATCACCATTTGTCCTTAATTCAGTGATCGTTTCAGCTGCTGAAATACTGATGGATCTGAAGGCGACAATGGTGGTAGTAATGTCCAACTGAATCGAACGACTTCTTACGCTGGTTGATTTTATGCCATTCAAATACACATGAGTCAGATTGCCAAATGATCCAAGGTCTATATCATAAATGGGATTATCTGAGATATCCAGGGATTTCAATCTGAAACTTGCATGGTGCCTGTTAAAGCAAATGGTCTGTATGTTATTACCGCTCAAATCCAAATATTCTAGGGAGTCTGCAAACACTCCCAGGGCTTCATAAGGAAATTCAGTTAGACCATTATTACCAAGCTTCAAAGTCTTGAGGTGTGATAAGCCTCGAAAGGCATATTTGGACAGTATAGTAGGACTATTAAGGATAATTTCTATATTCAAAATGTGTAGGTATGGAAACATGTGAAATGCATCATCTTCAATTATCATTTGATAATAACCATAAGATGGGACACTTGCAATCACCAATTGTGACACAGACGATTTCAATGACTCGCCCTTCACTGCTTGAAACTTGGCACCGCCTGGTACAGCTAGCACCAGAGAAGATAGTGAAGCTGGTAATTTTGTGATTAGTTCTGACCATTTGGTTTCATTCCAGCATTCAGTATAACCATATGGACTATCAAATATATCATATGAGGCACTATACCATTTGAGACTAGTCACATTCTGAAAAGAACAAGTTATATAGTCAAATCCATTGAATTCCATCTTTAGTATTGATAGCATTTGGAGACCTTCTATTGCTTTACATGGAGTAGAGATGAAATTGTTATAAGACAAATCTAAATTGTTTAGATGAGTAAGATTCACAAACAATGTCTCTGGTAAACTTGATATGTAATTGTAGGATATATATAAATATTCCAGACTGATGAGATCTACAAATAATGTCTCTGGTAATCTTGATATGTAATTCCAGGATAGATCCAAGTAAGTCAGATTAGTCAAACCGTGGAAAATAGAACCAGGCAGTGACCTTATTTTATTCCAGGATATGGTAAGTTCTTGCAACTCATGTAATCCACTAAATGCTGATGATGGTAGACTGGTCAAACCACTTGAAGTAACATCTAACTTCTTCAATGATTCAGTTGAGTGAAATGGACTTCCATCCAATTTAAGATGGTTTTGATAGCTTAGATCTAGAGTTTCTAGTTTATTTAATCCAGTAAATGTATCATTGCTGATATTGGTTATATTGTTGTGGCTCAAATCTAAACTCTGAAGTGAAGTGAGATGGATGAAACTGTTCATGCAGACAGTTTCAAGTTGATTATGACTCAAATCTAAACTTTGCAGTGGGGTAAAAAGTATGAAACATTTTCCATTGACAGTTTGAAGTTGATTGTAACTCAAATCTAAACTCTTAACATTGTGATCATCCAGAGGTGGAATACTTGTAAGTTTCCTATCACTACAGTCTAACTCAGTGCTGTTGTATACCTTACACGGCAAACCCTTTGGGTAGATGAAGTTACTAGATGATGCTGTCACTATAAAAGCAAGCACCAAAAACATCCAGGTCAGAGAAGACTTCATGATGAAAGCTTTTTCCTTCATCAAATATAAAGTCAAACAGTGGGTTCAAATATCTTAAAGAACACAGAATGCTTTTGGATGCTGTAATATCCTTCACTCTGTAACTTTAGAGGAGGAAAGTCTGTATGCGTTGCATTACTACAGTCTAACTCAGTGCTGATGTAAAATTTACATGGCAGACCCTTTGGGCAGATGAAGTTAATGGATGATGCCACGGTGAAAGCAAGAACCACAAACATCCAGATTAGATTAAAGAGGACTTCATGATGAACTCTTACTCTCAGCAAATATAAATTCAAACAGGTTAAATTTTCATTAAAACATAATGTTCGAAGATGCCATCATGTTCTTCACTGTTTAACTGTAGTGGAGTAGAATTTGTGTCCTATTGCTAGAATCTAACCCAAGTGTTGTAATTTGTTGTGTATCTTACATACAGCTAGACTGGCCCCAGTCTCGGTTCGGTTCCATCTCTGGATAATGTAACAATAAATAATTACATAATGCCCTATGAAAAAAATGCCAAAGTCTGTACACCCACCACAGTCAACCATGCAGCAATATAGAAATATACTCATATTATAAGTGAACGCGAAAGTCCATTGAACGCTGATTCCGAGACTGGTCCAATGTGTTAGAGATCTCCCTTCCAAATATTCGTTCAACGAAGCACGTTGTTTCTGATGTCAATTACGAAAGCCCCGCCCCAGTTTCAATTCAAATATGGTAGCACAAAGCTATGCCGCGGGATGTGACGCAAGATCGGATGGGACACTTGTCAACAACTGAGAGGTATTGAGCTCAAGTGGCACGCGTCTGATGACCCATGGTACGCGCAATAATAAAAGGCAACCACTCGACTCGGACTTAGGCCTATTGTCCATATTGCGTATATTATCGCGTGCGGTTTGCAAATGTTTGCACATTATTTAGCTAGGGAAGCCTTTTCAAATATCCCCGCGCTGCCAAGCTGCGTTGATTGGTCGGATACAATATCATTGTTTAGTCGCTTACACAAACGTTAATGTAGTGAAAACATGGACGTGGTATATAGAAAGATTGCGTGACTCCAAATCCGTAAAAGTGAACTCCCAGCATTTTCTGGGAGCTGGAAGGCAAATTGCTTACAGACTGGGAGGGTCCATGTATTGTGTTGATTTTTAATGCTATGTAATCTACATTACCAGTCGTTCTCCATGGACCCGAGGGAGGGTCTAACATACAGTAAATCCTTTGGATAGATGAAGTCGATAGATGATTCCATGGTAAAAGCAAGAACCACAATTATCCACATCAGAAAACACTTCATGATGAACTATTTACTGTCACCAAATATGAAGTCCAAAAATTGGGTAATTCTTCATGCATACTGAATAATTTGTATAACGCTCTCGCCCTGTTTTCCTGGATGTTCTAGTAAGTCATGACTGGTATTGCTGCACAGCTTCTTCCAAATGAAATGATGACAAGGGATTCTGGAGACTTTATAACCAACAGATAAATAAATGCATAGCAAATAGAAAGTGTCCAAATTGTGTAGACAGAAAGTTCACCACCTCAGTGTGTTTAAGAATATTCCCAGGGGTAGTCACAGGGGGAGTCACTTGATATTGAGTTAGGTTCCTATGCTCATAAAGGTTAAAGTGACCCAAAAATGACCAGAATTGGCAATCATAACCTTATAGGAAATTCTTCAGGCTTCATCCACAAAGTGTATACTCCTTCTGGGTCTTTGAGTAATTCATTCTTTGATTTTGATACCCTTTGAGGTAGTCTTATAATACTTTCATTAACTTCCACTTGTGTCCCTGACCAAAATCCAAGTCCTCCCCCAGAATATTTCATACTAATGTGCTAAGTTGTCACTTTCACTTCTTTTCTTGCATAAAAGAATTGCAACTTACTCCTCCCCTAATTAAAATATAGAACAATATTGATGTAAAGGTAAATATTAAGATGCAAACTTGGTGGATGCTTGTTTAGTGCTGCTCTGAACAAAGATGAATGAAATAAAACTGATACGGAAAGTAATTTTGAATGCAACAAAACTGATATAGAAAGCTATATGTGTTGACATTTTTGTAGGAAAATTTATTTTCTGTACAAAGATCACTAATTAATTGTCAAGCATTCTGTTTTCTAAATCCTACATTGTTAGAATGTTGAGCACTTTTTTACCAAACATTTTACCCAGCATTTTACCCAGCATTTTCTCCCTGCAAACGCATGTGCAGAAATTATTTTTATTTCTTGTGCTTTTTCAGCAACGTGCCAGAAGGCTTCTGCAAAGTGTACCCAGTAATTAAAACATTCGTTTGATAGGTGTACGCACACACAACACACACTTTGTGGGTAGAACCATGTTTTGAGATAACAATGCAAAATCAGCTACATTTGTTGGGTACTTTGTACCCAGCAGTTGTTGGGTTTCATTTATTGCTAACAGTCATAAACATTTAAAAAAAGCAGTTGGGTAAATTCATTGATTCCATTGACTAAATTGTTGGTACAAATCCATTCGTCCAATTGCTCAACAGTTGGGGAAATTCCCCCCTGCCGCACCCCCGCACCCCCGTGTATGGGCCTGCTTGCCTATATTGGCAACTTACTCCTCCCCTTATTAAAATACAGAACAATTCACTGATGTAAAGGCAAATATTAAGATGCAAACATGGTGCTTGTTTAGCGCTGCTCTGAACAAAGATGAATGAAACAAAACTGATACAGAAAGTAATTTTGAATGCAACAAAACTGATATAGAAAGCTTTGTGTGTTGACATTTTTAATGTGAAAATTCATTCTCTGTATAAAGTTTAGTAATTGTCGCACATCTTGTTTTTCAATGCTGTAATATGTAATCTTGAACTCATTTTGGTTGAACGCATGGGTAAGGAGAGGTATTACCGTAACCATGCGGGTATAAGCCCACCTTCGGCTATAACAGTTAAACCCCGCCCCACCCCTATTTTTCAAAACATTCTGTGAACAAGGGTGCACTCAGGTGTAAGTCCAGTTGTAATTTTGGCTAAGTTCTCAAATCAAATCAGTGCTTTTCTCTCACATTTAAAAACAAATATAAAAAATATATTAGTTGATAATTAACATTTCATACTTAAAGGAGTATTTTGTGATCCTAGCAGCCTCTTTTTATGGCATTTTTCAGTAGACATCCACAAAAAAAGCTTATTCCCAACATTTCAGTTGATTCCGATTTTGCGTTTGCGAGTTATGCATGATTATGTGTATTACACTGCTCCATAGACAATGTGTTGTAATTTCGTTCTGGTGCACCAGAACGAAATTAAAACTTCACGATATCTTTGCCAAACGAATTAATCTGCAAGAAATATTTTGTACATAAACATTATGTAGCCAGAGATTTCCATTGATATAAAAATCTCAACTTTTTTGAGAAAAGTAGGGGGATGATGCTATGGATCACGAAATGCCCTTTTAAAATCTAAAAAACATTGACATTGGATTATAAGCCCATCCCCATTTTTGAAGTGAAATCTGCCAGGGGGAGTGGGCTTATACCCGAATGGTTACAGTAGTTGTATAACTTTGCATATAAGCTAAGAGGAATTTTTTGTGTGAGCATGAAAAGAGTCTACCACACAACTATATGGTGCATAATAAATATCACATTAGTGTTTTCGGGGAATGTAATGGCCCAAAACTTACGTTTTGGTATATTATTGGCCTAAACTCAAGAACCGCAAGACCTATGAAAATATGTATGCAATTATTAGCTTCCTTGACCCATTTCCTATCAGATCAATGTCATAATTGCAGTGTTTTAGTTTAAAGGATAAAAACTGGAAAAATATGGCTCCTGCCAGGCTGTCAACCCACTCACCTTAAGATTTCTACAAATTACTCCCACTATCCATGTAACTTGTGTTCATGTGTAGAGATGTATTAGGTAAGCTATGTTTTAGTTCAAAGGTCACACACCTAAGGTCATTTGAGGTCATATTCCAATATGCCTTTCATCCACAGATTTTAATGCAAGTTCAGAGGTGAGGGTGACAGTGGGTGAGGAGGGTGGGAAAATATATCTGTCAAATAACAACTTGTACAGGGTGTAACAAAATGATTTGTACCCATCAGATTTGCAGTCTAATCAAATGCCTGCTTCTTCCACATTCAACATTAGATCCTCTTAAAATGACTACAATTTATTGTTTAATGACCTTTTATGACACAAATCTACAAATAAGGTATCTGTTATGATGCATTTTTATGTGGCAGTCTTGACCATGCTCACTGGTGTGATGTGCCCTGAGTAATTTATTTAATTATTTAACTTTGTTTACAAGCTGAAACTATTTCATGAGATGGGAAACCCCCGTGTACTTGCAAGAGTTGGTGTGGAAAGTTATTTTGGGATTCCCCCAAAATTAGTGTAAACAAAGTCAGATCTATGTTTGGAACTTGGAAATCCCCAGTTCAGTGTATTGCACCATAGGAAAACCCCAGGAAGTGATGTAATGTGAAAGGTTAATGTGTATAATTAATCTTGGGAAAATCCCTTGGATTGTGAAATGGAGATCATTTTGGAAATTCCCCTCAGGAAGTAAATGTGACAAAATGGTCTATTAATAGTTTGCTGATTACATAATGTCATGGGAGATTGTAAAACTCCACATGTGTGTGATGGTCTTCGTGCTTCAAAAAAGAAATACATTTTAACCAGTTTACATAGCCAATAATTGTGCTAATTTTAATACAGCAACGAAGGAGATTGTGAGCACACAAATGTGCTCTTCCTCATCAATGGATTAAAGTTCTTCTGTCGAATTGCTGGAGTTTGCTGGGTTTATGAAACCACACATCTGTCAAATACAGTGGAGCAGTGTTAAAGAAGCCTGTTCCCTGGAGAAAGAGTGATTGGTGAAAGAAACACCATTTTTGGAGAAAGCAGCGCAAGGAGATAAATATTTGGAGAAAGCAGCACAAAGAGATATATTTTTGGAGAAAGCAGCATAATTTTTGTGTGAGGATTTCATATGCAAGGATATTTATAAGTGCAAGTGTGCAATGGACTTCACTGATTTTCATAGGACAAGTGAATGAGGATATATACATCAGTCGTCCAGAACATTGCAAGAACTCTAGGATCACTAACAAGAAGACTGCTGGTAGTACTGATAGAATAAAACTGTGATTGTGTGATTTTAGTGTATATTGTTGTTATATGTACCAATCATACTCTGTTTTCAATTAAAGACTTAGATTTTGTTAGCTTAATCAAGCAGTGTATTTGTGTTGTGCATTCGTGTGAGTTCGGGTAAGAGGTGATTTTGGCCTTGAGTCAAGTACGACTCGTAATACTGGATATTGATGGGCAATCATTTTGATACACCCTGTATGTCCTACTTGCATGCTGACAGAATGCTTTGTGAGGGGTCACTGGCAAAATGGGCTATTCCATCTGAAATCCATACCCCCATGGAAAACATGACACATATTGTGGTATAGATTTCAAATGCAGTCACTCATTCAGGTAATCTCATTTGAAATGGACATCTGCAAGTATTTTCTCCCTGACTAGAAATGGCTTCTTGATGACATTTGATCCCAAATCAGTGTACACCCAAAAGAAAAGAAACAAAGAAAGAAAAAAGAAATTCAAGATATAGACATGTTTATCACAGCTATCAAATTACCTCTGATTACATTCTAAATTACATATTTTGCATTTACATTACATTGTTAACACAAATATTTTCACAAATAACACATTTTCCTCATGTCATAATAGCAATATGATATCAACATTTAAAGGCCTATTCAGCAAATATCTGTACAAAATATTCGCATAACTGCAACACCAAACGATCAACAATTATATATAGGTCAATTTGATCACAATATACAGGGGCGGATTTAGGGGGGGCGCAGCCGGCGCGCGCCCCCTCTATTTTTTGACCAGCAAAGGGCGCCGGTAACTTAAAAATAAAAAAATTGTAAGAAATTTAAAAAAAGGAACCAATTCGGCCATGAACAGCAAACAATGGGCCAAAACCGTTGTATTTTCGAGGGGATAACCCCCTTTAACACATTTTTTTCGTCGTCGACCAAAAGGCGCCCCCTTTATCAAAAATTCCTGGATCCGACCCTGATATATTATGTCTAAAACATGTAAACTACCCACTCTGAAAGTGTAATTCCTATCCTGTGTGTTTACTACTAGTGCCATACAATGCTGAATTTGACAGCCTTAATTGTCATGTGATAAGAGAAATCAGAAATAATAACATAATTATGGGTTATTCCTTCATGTAATTTTACACAAAATTAGGGTTAGGGTTAAGGTTAGGGTTAGTTTAGGGTTAGGATTAGGGTTAGGATTAGGGTTATGGTTAGGATTAGCTTACACGAAATAATTACATGAAGGATCAACCAAAATATGACAGTACTTTTATTCTATCTTTATCTTTAGGTCCGATTTTGTCTTTATCAAATTGCTTTCTGTGATGTCTGACATTTTACATTTTTCAGCTTCAGTAGCATATATTATGCTTAGACCAAAATGCAAAAATCTTAATTTTGATGAATTTTAGGGTGTTCTGCTTCAGCAAATTGCTGAACAGCCCTTTAAATAATATTAGATATGAACAAATGTTTTTTATTAATTTTTAGGCCAAAAAAAATAAAAGGTTTGTCGTTGGTCACCTGCATGGGTTCATAAAATTATTCAGAAAATACTGGGTTATTTCTTCCTTATTTTTCTTTTGTTCTCTTTTTCTTTTCTCTTTTTTTAAGAACATATCCAGCAAAATCATTTAAAAGTCAAAAAATCATCAGGAAAAAAATGCATACCTCATTGCATTTCCAACTTTCCATGAGACCAGAGACAAATCTGCTTTTTTGCCTTATTGATCCTCGTCAAATCTACGATCGACTCGTACAGGTTTACGTAGTTTCATCTTCAACTGATTCCAGAACAACCGTTGTCCAACCAGATCTTCAGGCCACTTCAACACTTCCTTGTAACATAATAACTGACGAAGCAACAATGTCTTTTTATGATCAGGAATTTCCCCAATCTGTACAAGAATGAGTACATCAGCATTGTCTGTTACCATTCGCATTCGTGCAAAATGTAGCTGATAATGACACCATCCATCATCCATGAAATTTTCTGATAAAACTGCGATGGTTTTCCGACTTTGCTGAATGCCATGACTAATGGCATTGAGAATATAATGCCCTGCTGGAATGTCACCTCTTTCTTTAAGACAAAGCCGGAACCGTTCTGGTCCATCTTCAATGTTTTCAATGAGTTGATCATTTATCCATGCTTCATTATCTTTGTGGTAGGCAACATAAGCATGATATCGACGTCGCATGATTGGTGCTTCATATGGGGCATCAACATCCTCCTCATCATCACTATTGATATCAGCATCATCATCATTATCGATATATCGTTGATATCTTCTCTGACAGCACAAAGTCCAACATTTGTAATGTAGGCGCCAACGACATTTATAAATTACAGAAACTATTACACCAATTACAAATAAACCTGACACGCTTGGGGCAATGTAGTTTTCAAGATGTAGACGACAGTCTAAACTAAATTCAGTAATACCAAGATTCTCTCTGATTGCAGGAGACTTACACAAGTATGTAGGCTTTGGATTTATGTATGTTCTTGTATCAGTCAGTATCCATTGTTGCAGGGATTGTATATCACAGTTGCAAGAAAATGGTATGTCTCCAAATTCAACATGCAGCAAGTTGTATGGATTTTTCATCAGAAAGGCAGGTAGCATAGTTATTACATTGTCAGATACAATGAGTGTTTGTAGACCATAGAGACTTTTCAAAGAATTCAAATTGGCAAGTTTGTTTCCAGCCAAATTAAGGTAAGTGAGATTTGTCATGTGATGAAATTGATTCTCTGGCAAGCTTTCTATCATATTACGACTGAGATCCATGAATTTCAGAGTCACCAGTGAAGAAAAGTCATTTCCATTAATATCTTCAATATTATTGTTACTCATATTTAAATGTTGTAGACTATGACTCTTAAGAAGAAATTGGTCAATTGATGACAATAAGCAGTTTGATAATGTTAGCTTTTCTAGGTGGGGAAAGCTGACAGTTGCTGCATGAAAATCAAATATTACTCCATGTGAGTCAGATAGGACAAGTGACTTGAGATGGGAGCAGTTACCCCATACAAATGAATACTCATCATTGAATAGAAGTTTACTGAAGGAAATGTTCTCAAGTGCAGGAAATGTATTACACAATGGATTACCATATGTCCATATTTCAGTGATTGTTTCAGCTGCTGAAATACTGAGGGATCTGAGGGGCACAATGGTGGTAGTACTGCCAAACAAAATCCATGTAGCCTTAATATCATTCAAATACACATGAGTCAGATTGCCAAATGATACAAGGTTTATACCACCAGAAATAGGATTTCTTGAGATATCCATGGATTTCAATCTGAAAACTGCAAAGTGCTTATCATAGCCAATGACCCGTATGTTATTATTGCTCAAATCCAATTGTTCTAGGAAGTCTGCAAGCACTAAGAGGGCTTCATAAGGAAATTCAGTTAGACCAGCATAACTAAGGTCCAATGACTTGAGGTGTGATAAGCCTCGGAAGGAATATTTGGATAACATAATAATTGTAATATGGCCGGTAATATGATTCTCAGTCATTATCTTCAAATGTTGTAGGTCAGGAAACATATTAAATGCATCTTCTTTAATTATCATTTGATAAGAACCAACAGGTCGTCTAGGTTTGCTTATTATCAACAATGCTGTCACATGTGATTTCAATGACTCAGCCATCACTGCTTGGAACTCAACATCACCAGGTACAATTACATGCAGAGCAGATAGTGAAACAGGTAACTTTGTGATTAGTTCTGACCATTTGGTTTCATTCCAATATTCAGTATAATCATATGGACTAGATATATCATATGATGCACTATACAATTTGAGATTAGTCACATTTCGAATAGAACAAGTTATATAGTCATATTCATTTGAATTCATATTTAGTATTGATAACATTTGGAGACCTTCAATTGCTTTACATGGAGTAGAGGTTAATCTGTTCAGAAAAATAAATAAATGGGTAAGATGGGTAAGATTCACAAACAATGTCTCTGGTAAACTTGATATGTTATTAATGGCCAGATCTAAATATTCCAGACTGATGAGATCTACAAATAATGTCTCTGATAATCTTGATATGGCATTCTTGGATAGATCCAAGTAAGTCAGATTAGTCAAACCGTGGAAAATAGAACCAGGCAATGACCAAATGTCATTATAGTATATGGTAAGTTCTTGCAACTCATATAATCCACTAAATGCTGATGACGGTAGACTGGTCAAGCCACTTGAAGTAAAATCTAACTTCTTCAATGATGCAGTTGAGTGAAATGGACTTCCATGCAATTCAAGATGGTTTTGATAGCTTAGATCTAGAGTTTCCAGTTTATTCAATCCAGTAAATGTATCATTGTTGATATTGGATATATTGTTGTGGCTCAAATCTAAACTCTGAAGTGAAGTGAGATGGATGAAACTCTTCCTATTGACAGTTTCAAGTTGATTATGACTCAAATCTAACCTCTGAAGTGAGGTGAGAAGAATGAAACTGTCCTCATTGACAGTTTGAAGTTGATTATAGCTCAAGTCTAAACTCTCAACATTGCTGTGTTTTAGAGATGGTATACCTGTAAGTTTCCTATTGCTACAGTCTAACTCATTGCCGTTGTATACCTTACACGGCAAGCCATTTGGGTAGATGGAGTTACTGGATGATGTTGCCACAGTGACAGCAACAACCAGAAGCATCCATATCAGAGTGGACTTCATGATAAACTCTTACTGCCAGCAAAATACAAGTCAAAGCAAAAAGATTTGATCAGAACTTCATGAACACTGAATATTTTAAGATAATCTGCAGTAACTTTCTTCCCCGTTTGAGTGGCTGCGGTAGCAAATCATAATTAGTCTCTCTTCATAGCTCCTTTCAAATAAAACAACAAGTAGATATACATGAGTTTGAAGACAACCAAGAAATTAATCAATGCACAACAAGTGTTCAAATTCAAATGAATCAACAAGTGTTATAGGTACCTGGTGAGATACAAAAGAAACAAATGGAAGTACCAGAATTTCAAAGTGTTTGAATTATGTAACTTAATAGGTTTCTGTTTTGTTATGTCAGTAAAAAAGCTACCTGGTGACAAATTAGGCTATTCCAGTTGAATTCCATACACCCCCTGTGGAAGACATGACCTTGATTATGCCATTCAGGTCACCCCATTTGAAATTTACACTCCCTGTGTGGAAGATTTATGTCATGTTTTCATAGAGGGTGCATGAATTTTAACTACAAAATCCCTCAGTGAATTCCATTCTAAGAGATACTAAGTAGTAGGTGTGGTGATATTGTTTAGTAAGAAACTCATTCTGTGTACTACAGTTAACTGTCTGTCAAGTGTCCGGTTACAGTGGTCATATGTGATCTTAACTAGACCAGGGAAGATAGGTTCCCAGAATAGATACTAGTTGTATATTGTGTAGAAACATTGTTTCGCAAGAAACTCATTCTCTGTACTACAGATATCTGTCTGTCAAGTATCCTGTTACAGTCTGCGTATGTGATCTTGTGATTTCTGTTTCTAAGAGATATTCTGTACTACAGTTAACTGTTGTCTGTCAAGTCATGGACATTCTCTGTACTACAGATAACTGTCTGTCAAGTGTCCTGTTACCTTAACTATATAGAAATACTGCAATTCATCCGGGGGGGTCACTCCCATTGTGGCCTGTACACTATCCGCGATAATGAAAACGCGTAAAAGGGTAGTTTTTCGTGGGTAAGCACGATACGCGCGTACGCATTTAGGGTGTCAAAAACATGAAATATTGGGGAAAAGGGTAGCAAAATTGCAATTGCTAATACGTGGAAATGAAATTTAGGGTATGAAATTTGATGCGAGGAATAAAATCCATGTTTAGGGTATTGTTTTAGCCAAGGGTTAAGTCCTTGTTTAGGCATCCTTAGAAAAAATTAAAGAAACTTAATATTTAAGGCCTACCATTTTCTCAATAAATCAGACACCATACTCCATAGGCCTATTTCTAATCAACCTTCCAAGGTCCATGATCACCACTGGTCATGAAACCATAGAAGTCATTTGACCATAGTTTGCTAATATGAGAATAGGTATCACTTGTGACATGTAAGCTGTACCAGGGTGTGTTGTGGGATGAAGGCGTGGAACATGCAACCATATTTTTACGATAATATTAGTAACAAGTATTACTATTAGTCGGGAAGGTTTTACTGGTTATTTTAAACTGAAATAATGAGATAAAATTAAAGAAATCTCATTTAATATGGCCGCTTAACTGTCGCATTCTATGGGGGATTTTATGTGTTAAGATATTACTTCAAAATTGCACAGCTGTCCTACAAACACAACAAATTTGGCAAGTTGTTGGGATATGTGTATGACAAAAAATCAAGCTTGTAAAATAAACCAAATTAATTTCAAAAGATCATACAGTAGCTTTAAGCATCCTGTTACGGCGCATCTTTGTGATCTTACTCGTAAGTTCTTTCACTATATAATATGCAAGACTATTAAAAGCTGAATTGCAATTATATAGTTCTGTTTATTTAACAGGGAAGGAAATTTTATGTAGAGGGTAAACAGAGGGGGTCTCCCTTTTTTATGGTATGCAGGTATGTGGCCATTTGTTGGGTGTGCATTGGGCTATTCCAGTTGGAATACATACACCCCTATGGAAGACATGACCTTATAATCTTCCACACAGGGGGTGTTGATTTCAAATGGAGTCACCCATTCAGGTATCCCCATTAATTTGAAATTCACACTCCCTGTGTGGAAGATTAAGGCCATTCCTTGCATTGGGGTGTATCATGGTGTATGGAATATGGATTTTCAACTGGAAAAGTAATTTAGCAACATTTTGGCAATTTGGTTTCCTCAAACGCCCTTCATATCAGTAGAAGACCTTCCTGGAATGACCTCATCACAGAATAAGCAATAATGTTTCCAAGGGGGAATAATTGCACTCTGTCCCACTCCCACTTGTGTACTAATATTGTCCACACATGGGGTGTAGATTTCAAATGAAGTCAACCATTCAGGTAACTCCATTTGAAATTCACACTCCCTATGTGGAAGCCCGGTGTGGAAGATGAAGCCATTCTTTACATGGGGGTGTATCATTGTGTATGGAATATGGATTTCAATTGGAACAGTAATTTAGCAACATTTGGAACATTTTGTCAATTTGGTTTCCTCAAAAGGCCTTCATATCAGTTGAAGACTTTATCACAAAAATGCAGTAAGTTATGTTTGGGGCATAATTATGTGCTGTCCTATTCCGGCTTGTGTACTAATATTGTTATTATTTTATTCAATGAGATACTATATAATTGCTAATAAGGGGCACTAATTAATGTGAGTAGCCTGAATCCTTAAACCTCTAGTGGTGGTGCCTTTTTTATCCACAATTCCGTTTTTTAAAGTTGCAAATCTTTTAAAAACTAGATTGTCTCAGCAGTAGGGGACATTAGGCTGTCATGTGCATCTAGGTGTAGAGGCTTATCCTCTTATTCCCACTTGAGCATTCTCAAGTACACTTAAAGTTTTTTGGTCTCCTGGTCAATTCAGTTTTAATTTAGGGGTTGTTGTTATGTTGTTATAGCAACAAACTCAGTTTTTCTGTCCAGTCAGCTGTCACTTTAGTGGTGTGCAGCCATTCAGGTCTCCCGTCTTAAATTTTCATTCCTTTGTTATGTCCATAGTCTCCTAGTGATGCACTTGCAATTGTTCCTTCGATCTTGATGGACCAAAAAATCCCACCCACCCTCCCAAAAGCTGGAAGGGTGAATCAGTTAACTAAATATGGTTAAAGATACTCCAATAAAATGGTATGTCCAGTTATGCTGCTTTATGCTTAAAAATAGAGGCTTTGTATGGAATTTCTTCAAATCTTGAAGAATATCATTAGTAGATTGTCTCCACTTTCTACTGCGTTTTATAGAAGGGGAATGAATGCTTTGTATGGAGTTTCTTCAAAACCTGAAGGATCTCGTCAGTAGATTGTCTCTACTTTCTACTGCATTTTTATAGAGGGTGGTGGAGTTTCTTCAAAACCTGAAGAATCTCGTCAGTAGATTGTCTCCACTTTCTACTGCGTTTTATGGTATTGATTGGTTTTATTGGGCTATTGAATGCTTTGTATGGAGTTTCTTCAAAACCTGAAGAATCTCGTCAGTAGATTGTCTCCACTTTCTACTGCGTTTTTTTATAGAGGGTGGTGGAGTTTCTTCAAAACCTGAAGAATCTCGTCAGTAGATTGTCTCCACTTTCTACTGCGTTTTATGGTATTGGTTGCTTTTTTGGGCTATTGATTGCTTTGAATGGAGTTTCTTCAAAACCTGAAGAATCTCGTCAGTAGATTGTCTCCACTTTCTACTGCGTTTTATGGTATTGAATGGTTTTATTGGGCTATTGTTTGCTTTGTATGGAGTTTCTTCAAAACCTGAAGAATCTCGTCAGTAGATTGTCTCCACTTTCTACTGCGCTTTTATGGTATTGGTTGGTTTTATTGGGCTATTGTTTGCTTTGTATGGAGTTTCTTCAAAACCTGAAGAATCTCGTCAGTAGATTGTCTCCACTTTCTACTGCGTTTTTATTGAGGGTGGTGGAGTTTCTTCAAAACCTGAAGAATCTCGTCAGTAGATTGTCTCCACTTTCTACTGCGTTTTATAGTGGGCTATTGGTTACCTTCATGCTTTCCTCCCTTTCTACTGCATTTTTATACCAGGGTTATAAATGCTTTGTTGCTTATTTGGAGTATCTTTATTTACTTGGTTGTAAATACCGGTGGATTTAATAATATATTATATATCAGTATTATGGTTTAAGCATTGATGCCGGATCTTGCAGAATACAAAATGTTCGTTTGCTAGTGTTGGCATTGTTTATTCTTTTGGATTTCTAATTATTTAATTGCGGTTAAAAATGCTGTTTTCCAATCCAATCCTCTGTTTGATCCAAAGATGTATCTGTTTAAGATATGCTTAAGATTTGCTTAAGATGAAATTTGGTTAAATGTGATTCAGAAGTCAACCTTATGCAACGCCCTCATTCGACCAAAATTTGCCAAAAGTCAACAAAAGGGCGAGTCCATCACAACATCCTAGGACTTCTTCTGATGAAGATGTGTTTCACACATTGAAAATTCAAGGTTAATTGGATTTCTGTGCTGAAAGTCAGTTTAAACTTTTAGAAATATCACATTAGTGTTTTCAGGGAATGTAATGGCCCAAAATATTTGTTTTGGTATATTATTGGCCTAGACTCAAGAAGTACAAGACCTATAAAAATATGAATACAATTATTGGCTTCCTTGACCCATTTCCTATAAGACAGGGATGTGAGAGTTCCTCTTTTCAGCTGATTTCCTCTTTTTTGTTGCCAAAATTTATGTGTTCTTTTATTTTCAGCCCATATTTGGTGTTTTTACCCTGATTTTATGCTGTTTTAGTAATTTTCCTCGTTTTTGGTCTGTGGCCTCTCACACCCCTGATAAGATCAATGTATTAATAACTGTGTTAAATGAATAAAAACTGGAAAAATATGGCTCATCCCACTCACCTTAAGATTTCTACAAATTGTTCCCACTGTCCATGTAACTCCACTGTCCATGTAACTCCACTGTCCATATAACTCCACTGTCCATGTAACTCCACTATCCATATAACTCCACTGTCCATGTAACTCCACTGTCCATGTAACTCGGACACAAGTGTCCATGTGTAGAGATAGGATGTATACTTTGATCAGCTCGTAAGCGACGGGCCTTATAACATCGTGGATTAATATCAAAATATTTCATTTTGAGTTCTTGTATCATCTCGCCAGAAGCATCGCAAATTATTAATTCCAGTCCTATACTTTGTCTACTTTCTTTAACACACAGAAAATAGACCAGACAGGTCAACTAATAGCACTCTTAACGTGGGTCTACCTTTCGGCATAGTGGTACATTTCCCACCTATTATGAGCTGACCAAACTATAGGTAAGCTATGCTTTAGTTCAAAGGTCACAGGCCAAAGGTCATTTGAGGTCATATTCCAATATGCTCCTTGATCCAAAGAATGTGAAGGATTTCAATGCGACTTCAGGGGAGGGGAGCCATGCTTTGGGTGACAGTGGGTGAGGAGGGTGGGAAAATATTTCTGTCAAACAGCAACTGGTATGACCTACTTGTATGGTGGCAGAATGGAGGGGAATGCAAAATGGGCTGTTCCATTTGAAATCCATACACCCTATGGAAGAGATAACTTTAATCTCCCACACAGGGGGTGTACTGAGATTTCAAATAGAATCATGAATTCAGGTAATCCCATTTGAAGTAGACATTTGCAGGTATTAGTTCCCGGACTAGAAATGGCTTCTTGATGACATTTGACCCCAATCAGTGAACATGAAAGAAAGGAAACAAAGGCAGAAAGGAGGAAAATGGAAGGCGAAAAAAAAAATCAAGATGCATGCATGTGTATCACAGCTATAGGAAAAACTTACTACATTAATTCGATATACATTTTTTGTATTTACCTTTAATACATGAAATACATTTTCATAATAGCAATATGATATCAACATTTAATGGCCTATTCAGCGATTTTCTGTACAAAATATTTGTTAACTAAACCACCAAATAATCAACAATTATATAGACTGTTTGATTGCAATATTATGTCTATTGCATAAAACATGGAAATAAGCTGGGTAAATAACCCACACTAAATAATACATTTTCCTCATTTCATAATAGCAATATGATATCAACATTTAAATGCCTAGGCCTATTCAGCAATTTTCTGTACAAAATATTTGCCTTACTGAACCACCAAACGTTCAACAATTATATATAGACATGGAAATATCCCACTCTGAAAGTGTAAATCCTATCCTCTGTGTTTACTGCTAGCACCACACCATACCATGCCAAATTTGACTGCCTCATAAGAAAAATCAGAAATAATAAAATATGAAACTACTTATATTCTCTCTTCTTTTTGATGTCTGATTTTGTCTTATAAGATTGCTTTCGCATTTGCCATTTTCAGCTTCAGTTGCACATTCATGCTGTTTCCAAAAAGCAGAATTTTGATGAATTTTAGGGTGAATTACTGAATTGGCCTTTAAGGAAATATTAGATATGGATTAATCAAATGTGGTCATAATTGAAATGGTTTTTTAGGTCGTCCGAAGGAAAAGACCTTATGGCATCACAAGTTGTGTCTCTGTCCGTCAGTCTGTGTGGCTGTGTGTCCAATTTGGTCTCATATGAACAGTTCAAATCCAATTGCAACCAAACTTGGGTCATAGCTGCACTATGGGAACCCTCATCTATTGGTAGTGTTCAAGGTCATATGTTGAGGTCATAGGTCATTTGAGGTAAACTTGTAAATTGGCTGAAAATACAAAATCTGGTCTCACATAAACAGTTCACATCCAAATGCCAACCTAACTTGAGCCAAAACTGCATTATGGGGCCTTTCATGTAATGGTGGTATTCAATGTCACATAATGAGGTCAAAGGTCATTTGAGGTCAACCTGTAAAATTGGCAGAAAATGGAAAAAAAATGTTTCACATCAATATTTACTATGCGTGGTGTTCACAACCCATATCTTCGGACGACCTATCTGGGACGCCATCCCTATTTTTTAATCAATTCTTTTGGCAAAAAAAAAAAGCTTTGTCTCTAACCTGTGCGCATTCATAAAATCATGCAGCAAAACAGGGCTTTTTCCTCGTTTTGTTGTTGTTGTTTTTTAAAAAAAAGTCCTAAAATAATTGAAAAATCATTATAGGAAAAAAGGCATACCGGTACCACATTGCATTACTGACCTCGTATGAGACCAGACGAACATTCTTTTATTGTTGTCTTATCGATCCTCATCAAATCTATGATCAACTCGTACAGGTTTACGTAGTTTCATCTTCAACTGATTCCAGAACAACCTTTGTCCATCAGGATCTTCAGGCCACTTTAACACTTCCTTGTAACATAATAACTGACGAAGCAACAATGTCTTTTTATGATCAGGAATTTCTCCAATCTGTACAAGAATGAGTACATCAACATTGTCTATTACCATTCGCATTCGTGCAAAATGTAGCTGATAATGACACCATCCATCATCCATGAAATTCTCTGATAAAACTGCGATAGTTTTTCGACTTTGCTGAATTTACCAGAGACACTGTTCATGAATCTTATTAATCTAACTTTTTTAGACTTGTTTCATAACAGATTAACCTCTACTCCATGTAAAGCAATAGAATGTCTTCAAATGCTATCAAAACTAAGAATGGAATTCAATAAATTTGACTATATAACTTGTTCTATACAGAATATGACTAGTCTCAAATGAAAGTATTCCAGACTGGTGAGATCAACAAATAATGTCTCTGGTAATCTTGATATGCCATTGTAGGATAGATCCAAGCGAGTCAGATTAGTCAAACCATGGAAAATAGAACCAGACAATTATGACTGTATTTTATTATAGGACAAGGTAAGTTCTAGCAACTCATGTAATCTACTAAACACTGATGGTGGTAAACTGGTCAAGCCACTGGAAGTAAAATCTAACTTCTTCAATGATGCAGTTGAGTGAAATGGACTTCCATGCAATTTAAGATGGTGTTGATTGCTTAGATGTAGAGTTTCCAGTTTATTCAATCCAATAAATGTATCATTGTTAATATTGGATATATTGTTGTAGCTCAAATCTAAACTCTGAAGTGAAATGAGATGGATGAAACTCTTCCCACAGACAGTTTCAAGTTGATTATGACTCAAATCTAATCTCTGAAGTGAGGTGAGCAAGATGAAACTCTCCTCATTGACAATATGAAGTTGATTATAACTCAAGTCTAAACTCATGACATTGTGATCATCTAGAGGTGGAATACTTGTAAGTTTCCTATTGCTACAGTCTAACTCAGTGCTGTTATATACCTTACATGGCAAACCCATTGGGTAGATGAAGTTTATGGATGATGTTGCCACAGTGACAGCAAGAACCACAAACATCCAGTTCAGAGAGGACTTCATGATAAACTCTTACTGTCAGCAAATACAAAGTCAAAGCAAAAAAGTTGATTAAAACATGAACACTGGATGTTTCAAGATGATGTGTTACTTTCTTTCCTTTTTGGCTGTCTGCTCTAGGAAGTCATAACTAGTCTCTCTAGATAGCTTCTGTTAAATGAAATGACCAGTAGATATGTGATGTTGACTACTCGGCCGGCAAATTGATAATGCACAGGACTAAGAAAGTGTTCAAATTCAAATGAATCGACCAGTGCTAAGTTTTATCATGGTTTATTTATTCAGTTTGATGACTTCGTATCTTCACAATACAATGTATTTTGTTTATTTTTGTTGGTTGAAATATTATTTTTTGAGTTTAAAGCATGGTGATATCCAAATTGTATCACTTTCTGTGACTTCATGACATAAGTTCAGTTTACTACGTGTATCATTGTCCATCCTCTGCTTGAACTTGAAATTGAAGTAGCAGATAGTGTTCTTAATTGTTTGAGTTAATTATGGTGTATATTATCCTCCATATGGCCTTTGCTGTTAGTTTATGTTTCTGATTTTGAACACCATACTTGCTTTAAATTCACATTTATTTCATCAGTTTTGCTGAGCAAGATCACCATGGTTTCTTTCATTCAATTTCTAAATTCATAGTCAAGCTTTGTCTTTGACTTGTTGCCTATAATTCAAGTTATTTTTCATGAGTTTCTTTCATTAAATTGTAAAGTTACTTTCTTTTTGTAAATTGTATATAGTGATGTGACTCTTATGCATTTTGTGCATACATTGATCTGATACCACATTTAGCTATGTCTCATTGACTCAATGGTTTGATTAAAGGTTAAAGGTTTGATGCTCTCCTTTTCTAGGTTCTTGTACTTTGCTCATGTATATCAGTCTCATCATTACTATAAAAAGAAAGTTGTTCAATTTTTTTGTTGTCATGCTTTTTGATATAATATTATGTTCATTACATTTTTGTATCAGTGAACACCTCTGTTAGTTGAATGAATTTTATATTCAGGCTTTTTGATTTGAATTGATCACAGTGAAAATGATTTATCTATGTTACTTTCATTTTGTATTTAATTGATATGACTTTTATGCATTTCATTGAACTGTCACCACATTCAGATTCAGCTAAATCTTCTTGACTAGATGCTTTTGTCTCTAGTGGTTTGATGCTCACCTTTTCTAGTTTCATGTGTTTTGCTCATCAGTCATATCATGATCATCAAAAGAAAGTTGTTAAATTACACAGGGTTCTTTTTTGTTGTTGTTGATACATTTTATTGTTCATCACAATTTAATAGCAGTATACACTTCCCTGGTTATGTGGTCTGAATGAATGTTCTATTGATTTGTTTTGATTTGATTACAGTGGAATTGATTTATTGGTTGTTCACTCTCAGATCCTTCAACAATACACTGCCCAGTTTGTTTTGAATTCTGCCAGCTGATTTATCATTGATTGTTGCTTGTATCATGTCAACTTCATGCATGATTGACTGATTCCATCTAATTTATGTTCATTGACTGAGCAGACACTCAGGTCTATATGTCCTTTTACGCTCTTTATGCTGGTAATTATACATTCTGCTGGCACTCACTTGACCTGTCTGCTTGAGTCAGTGACTTGTCCTTATTTCCTATTTTGTTGAACAGCACGATCATTAACTTCCCATATTTTTTCTTTGGGTACTAATGTTGTTCTCATGTTTTTCTCATGTTTATTTGGGTATCAATAGCTATTTTAATACTTTAAAGTAGTTGTGTTAAAAATTTTCATTTTATACATGCATGCTACCTCCGTTATATTATATTGGTATTTAACTTTCAGTGATAATCCATAATAATAGTAATTGTTTGGATATCAGTAACTACTGTTGTTCTACTTTTCATTTAACATTTATATATGTTTCTTTGTTATTATGGTACCCCTGTTTGCAATACAGTTTTCAATAAAAGCGCGGATGACCGAAGCGTTGTCATTCCGTGGAAACATTTTTGCTTCACTGTGCTACAAAGTAGTTCACTTTGGTTATGATCCCATCATCATCTCCTTTTGGTTTTGCATCCTAATTTAACCTTTGGAGTACAGTGCTGCAATCTCATCCCTTCCCCTCACTTCTTATTTTTTATGTTGTTTGCATATTGCCAAGTATATTGTGTATTTTCATTTAACATGCATACTTACCTTACAAAATTTTGTTTTAATCTGAATTATATTTTGTTTTGCAATACGATATGTTATTACCATCAATACACATACCAAAGTCGTGATTTGTCATTATAACTTAATCCAATGCTACTGGTGTCTTGTGTAATAAGCTCATAATTAGTTATTCTATGATTGGTTATCTTATTTTGCTTTTGTCATCTGAGCTGATTATAATCTAATATGGCACGTGTTATATAGGCCTTTATGTTGTTATTTTCTGAAGTCTGAAAGACATCATGTTAACTTTATAACTCAGTGACCTGGATTGGATTTTGAATGACCTCTTACAACTGAAATCAATTGCTCTCTGTTTATCATTTTTTATTTGTTGTTACTTATTTAATTTCCTGATACTTACTATACCCTTATATTGAGTTACCATACTCAAGTGTTTTAGTTCATTCTTGGTTAATTATTATTGTTTAAATTATAATTTGCTTGTCGGAGACAAAAAAGATGTCTCCACAAAATTTACTTTTTGTTGTACTTTAATATTGATTGGTGTTTTTATTTTTTTTTGTAACATTTTTGGTGAAACAATAGTATCTGTATATTTATATTTTTCTTATGACAAGTGCACACAATTCTTGTATTATTTGTTCCAACTGTGTTAATATAAATGATGTGAGTTCTTCTTGTATAATATGTAACTGCTTTGCGCATGATGTATGTATAAGAAGTGGTAGCCAAGGCTTTGCTTCAAATAATTGGAATTGTAGGGAATGTATCATTCGAGCAAGCTTCCCATTCAATCATTTCAATAATGATGATGACTTCAATAATGCTATTCAAGGCTTTGATTCAATTGGTGAACATGATCAAGTGGATATTGATATAACTAATAGTTTTGATCACCTCTGCTTTAATCCACTTCGTCAAGATGATGATTTTAATGCGGCTAGTTGTGATATAGATTATGTTTGTAAGTACTTTACATCTGACAGCTTTAACACAAATGTAAATAACAACTTGGTTAATAATGGTTTATCAATGTTCCAGTTGAACATCAATAGCATGAACAAAAATTTTGATGAATTGAAATCTCTATTGCAAGTATGTAAACATCGTTTCTCAATAATTGCTGTGACTGAAACATATTTTAAATGTACCCCACCTGAATACTATAAGCTTCCTGGGTATCAATTTGTTTATAAAAACAGAGAAGGTATGCTAAAGGCGGTGTAGGTATGTATGTGAGCAATGATATCAAATATAAGATCAGATCTGATTTAAATGAGATTCATTCATCATCATTTGAATCATTCTTTGTTGAAATTGACAATGAAAAGAGTAAGAACATCATTGTGGGAGTAATCTATAGACCACCAACATCAGGAAATAGTATTGAGTTTTTTTAACTCTGAGTTTGATTATGTTCTAAACAAACTCAGCTCAGCTGAAAACAAAATCAGCTATCTCTTGGGTGATTATAATATTGATTTGCTTAAAGAAAAGAGCAATAAACATATTAGTGATTACTTGAGTACAATCTATTCTTATGGTTTTTACCCAACAATTGATAAACCGACTCAGTATTACCAGAACATCTGCAACTATTATTGACAATATTATTACGAATAATTGTTGCCAATCACCAATCTGGAATCTTTGTAGTAGATATCAGTGATCATTTTCCCATTTTTACTAACACTAATATAAAAATAGATGGAAATAATGCTACACCTAGTAAAACTCAAACTGAATATAAAAGACAAGTTACGGATGATAATATAAATTTGTTATTAAAAAGACTTTCATTAGTTAATTGGAATGACGTTCTAACTGAAGAAGTGGATACAATGTATACTAATTTCATATCTAAATTCAATGACTTGTATGATGAATGCGTACCTAATAAAAAAATTAATCGTAAAAATAATCAAGAACCACATTCTCCATGGATAACAAAAGGACTCTTAAAATCAATTAACCATAAAAATAAATTGTATAAATCTTTTCTGAAACATCGCACGACTGCCAAGCAAGATCGGTATAAAATATACAGAAATAAATTAAATTCACTCCTCAGGAAAGCCAAAAAAAGTTACTTCACAAATAAACTAAATAAATACAGAAACAATATGAGGAACACCTGGAAAATACTTAAAAATATATTGAATAAAAACAAAAGTTCAAACTTCACCACCAAATTTCGTGATAATGATAAAGTATACACAGATCCAAATGACATTGCAAATGGCTTCAATAATTACTTTGTTAATATAGGTCCAAATTTGGCTTCATCAATTGAATGTATTCCAGGTATTGATTACTCGCATTATCTGTCAAAGAGTAAAATCAGTCATAACAACAGCATGTTTTTTACACCTATCACTGAGCACGAAATCCTAAAAATAATCAATGGATTGGACTCTAACAAAAGTCCAGGGTATGATGGACTTGGTTCATTTATAATAAAAAAAGTTGCTCCAGTGATAGTAAAACCACTTCAGATAATTTTTAACGAGTCTATTTGTACTGGTAAAATACCTGACAGTTTTAAAGTAGCGAAGGTAATTCCACTGTATAAGAAGGATGATAATGATTTGTTTTTGAATTATCGCCCAGTATCTGTTTTACCAATTTTCTCAAAGATTCTGGAACGTCTTGTATTTAACAGATGCATGTCATATTTAGATCACCATCGCATTTTATATAAACGTCAGTATGGTTTTAGAAAAAACCACAGCACATATATGGCAGTGATTGACTTGGTTAACAAAATTACTGAAGCTGTTGACAATGACAATTTTACAGCAGGTGTGTCTTTAGATTTATCAAAAGCATTTGATACTATAGACCATACAATATTGCTTGATAAACTCTATCACTATGGTTTTAGAGGTATTACACACAGATGGTTTGAAGATTATTTGAGTAATAGAAAACAATATGTTTATTATAATGGTGTTCCATCTCAACAGCAAAATCTTACTTGCGGTGTGCCTCAAGGTTCAATACTGGGTCCACTGCTTTTCATTATTTACGTTAACGATATTCACTTAATTACTGAGTCACTTGATGTGATTTCATTTGCTGATGACACCAATTTATTTTACTCTCACAATCAGTTTAATGTTATTGAGGAGGTCTTCAACAAAGAGCTTATTAATGTGAATAGATGGTTCCAGGTAAATAAATTATCTGTCAATGCTAAAAAACCAATTATATGTTACTCGGTACCAAGAAGAACACAAAACCCGAGTACAATTTGCAATTGTTTCTTGACTCTGACAGGCACTCAAGAACACCGCTTGAAAAAGTGCCAAGCACTAAGTTTCTAGGTCTACAAATTGACCAGAATATCACTTGGAAAGAACATATTGATAATATTGTAAAAACATGTTCAAGAAATGTCGGTATAATTAATAAATTAAAAAACTTCCTTCCACATGAGGCGTTATATACATTGTATTGCTCTTTGATATTACCGTATATCAATTATGGTATCTTAGCTTGGGGATGTGCATGTTCATCATACATAAATGATCTTTTAAAATTCAAAAGAGGGCACTTCGTATTATAAGTGCAAGTGATTATAGAAGTAGCACTAATCCCTTACTGATTAGGTATAATACTTTAAGTGTCAGGGATATGTATACATTTGAACTTGGTTTATTTATGTACAAACATGATAATGGACTTTTACCCAGTGTTTTTGATGATTTATTTGTAAAACAGTCTAAGATCCATGATTTAAATACCAGATATAAAGATCGTCTGAGGCTTCCATTTATCAAAAGAGCTTTCTGTGAAAAATCTATTAAATATGCAGCTACTAAGTTATGGAATAATGTTGATAACAGCATCAAAAGCTCATCATCGATTAATCAATTCCGCCATGTATTTAAAAAACATCTTATGCAAAGTTACTATTAATTCCTATTGAACCTGATTTATATGACTACATTGGATATTTATATTTTATATTACTTATTGTTGTGCATTTTCTTATTTACTATTGTTTACTGTTATTTTTCATGTATTTAGGTTAATTCATATCAAGATATGACAGCTTACTGTTGCTTCTTCATTGAAATGACAATCTGCTGCCATGTCAAATGATGAATTAACCAATCAAGGGATCACAGACTTTCAGGCCTCTTCATGGCCTTTCCTGTGATTCCTTCACTCTCACTTGTATTATGATTTTGTATGTATCCTATGTATTTTGCTATTTGATGAGTGAAAAATAAATGAATGAATGAATGAATGAATGAATGAATGAGTGTTATAGGTACCTGGTGGAGGCTTACCCAGCAAACAAACAGAAGCAAGTACCCGAATTTGAATGTGTTCCAATTATATAGGTGAATATAGGTTATCACTTTGGCAATGCATTCACATTGTGTATGTTACTGTTTTTGTTTCTGTTTTGTTAGGTTGGTAAAGAAACTGCCTAGTGACAAATTAGGCTATTCCAGTTGAACTCCATACACCCCATATGGAAGACATGACCTTAACTCTAACCGTACCCATGGTTTTCTCGCTATCGGAAGGGGAAGAAGAAACAAAAAAGGAGGGAAGACAAACAAAGAAGTCACCTGGTACCCCGGGATTCGAACCTCGGACCCCTTGCATATCATTCAGAAGATCGCCGACCTGTAGCCACAGACTTTACACTGGCCTGGCCAGCTATTCCCTGGGTATATATATGACTTCGGCTGATTGCATAATCGCATCACATGGAATGCATGCATGAACAGTGGTTTTAATAGTGAGCTTTATTGAGCTGTGGTTGGGTTAGGGTTATCATTCCATTCAGGTAACACCATTTGAAGGTCATGCATTCCATAGGGGTATGTAGATTTTAACTGGAAAAGCCCATTGTGATTTACGTTTCTAAGCGATACTAAGTAGTACATGTGTGGTGATATTTTTCAAGAAACTCATTCTCTGTACTACAGATAACTGTCTGTCAAGTATCCTCTTACATTGGGTGTATGTGATCTTAACAAGATCAGGGAAGATAGGTTCCCTGAATAGATATTCTTATTCAATGGGTGCATCTTGTAAAGAATTCACGTAATTTGATTGGTTTTCTGGTGTATAATATCTTACAATAGTTGATAGTGATATTAGTCAGGGCGCGTGCCGCCACGCAACGGCGGCACGCTTGTTGCTCCTCAATGATCGCGCGATAATGCGTTCGCGTAATACACGTGCGAGAACTAAGAACGCGGTTCAGCGGCTTAGATATTCGTAATGGTTTAATTTCGTTCATTTAAAACAATGGGGATGTCCTCACAAAAGTAACTTTATTTTTTCTGAAAAAATTACATTAAAACAGCACCGGCATCCACTACTCAAAATATTGGCCAGCCCATCCATTATGACACAATATTGGATAGGCAAAAGACAAAATCCTATCTTTTATTCTCTAACTAGTAGTACATGTGTGGTGATATTGTTTTTCAAGAAACTCATTCTCTGTACTACAGATAATTGTCTGTCAAGTATTCTGGTACAGTAGGCTGTGTGATCTTGTGATTTCCATTATTCTAATAGATATCATACTCTGTACTACAGTTAACTGTTGTCTGTCAAGTATCCTCTTACAATAGGCCTAATATGAGATCTTAAAGTCCCATTCAGTGATTCCAGGGCAAGTGTAAAAATATTAAAATTGTTTATCAATTGTAAAAAAATCGATGTGGATTGACACCACATTACTACCCAGTGGCGTAGCGTCATAGGGGGCACATGCCCCCCAATCGATCTGAAAATTTTAAAAATCCCATAGAAAAATTGCGAAAAACGGCTTATGCCCCCAATCAGATCCAGTGGCCTCCAATCAATGTCGGTGCCCCCCCCCCCATGTGATGACCCACACTACGTCACTGTAATACTACCTAGGTACGAACCACATTGTGTAATGTGAACACAGCCTTACACTGCTTTCAGCTGAACCACTAGCAGGCTATGTTAGCACATCTATCATGTCTATGACAATGACAAAGATACCAAAATCTGAATTTTGATAATTTTTACGATCGTCCAGATGAACAAATACTAAATGGCCTTTAACTAGACCAGGGAATATAGGTTCCCTGAATAGATACTAGTAGTACATTTTGCAGTGACATTGTTTTTCAAGAAACTCATTCTCTGTACTACAGTCAACTGTCTGTCAAGTATCCTGTTACAGTAGGCTGTGTGATCTTGTGATTTCAATTTCTAAGAGATACCATTCTCTGTACTACAGATAACTGTCTGTCAATTCTGTCAATTTATAAATATGGTAATAAAAAAGCACAATGTTTTAGAATTATTCGACTCTTACTCATGAATACTTAAGGTTAAAAAACATCATTTTAAAAAGAAATTTTAAGCACAAAATCAATCACACATTGCAAATTGAAGTTGTTTACAAAGATTTTGTCCTAGCTAAACTCTTCCATGATACAATCAGTCTCTGCGTCTGAATCTCTACAATCTATCCTATGCACCTCTCAAAGGCATGTAGAGGCATCATCACACAAGTCTGGATAAAATCACATTGTCCTTAAATTTCACTCTGGCAGCATTGCCAAAACCTTTTAGTACAATATGTGACCGTACACCACTATTCAGCCGTAAATTCTGCAAATTGTAATCTGAGTTACAGTGCAAAATGTGCATAAAGGCTCTATTCATAGGCACCTCAAGTTGATGCTACATGTATCTCATTTTTGGTAGTGCCAGTCAAACACCTTTTAAACCAATCATTATATCCTATTGTTGAAGAGGAAAAATAAGCTTCTACCTATGTATAGAATTCTTAAATAGCTCTAGTCTTTGTTTGCATTGGCTAATCCTGTTCAAGTGGTGGGATACAAAGCATTGTATTTTTTATTTAGGTATTGTGATGTGCCCTGAGTAATTTGATTAAATTAAATTATTTAACTTTGTTTACAAGCTGAAAGTATGTCATGAGATGGGAAAACCCCTTGTACGTGCAAGATAATGATGTGGAAAGTCGTTTTGGAATTCCCCCAAATTATTGTAAACAAAGTCAGAGCTATGTTTGGAACTTGGAAAGCCCCAGTTCATTATTGCACCATCAGGAAAACCCCCAGGAAGTGATGTAATGTGAATGTGTATAATTAATCTTGGGAAATCCCAAGATTGCAGCAATGTTGTGAAAATGTGATTGAAGTAATGGTTTATTAATAGATGATGGTTTTTTTTTGCATGAGTACTGATATAAAAAGCTGGAGGCTTTTGTTGGGACTTTACAGAATGCCATGGGAGATTGAGATATTCCACATGTGTGTGATGGTCTTTGTGCTTCTAAAAGAAGTACATTTTAACCAGTTTATATAGCCAATAATTGAGCTAATTTTAATACAGCAACGAAGAAGACAGCGAGCACACAAAAGTGCTCTTCCTCATCAAAGGATTAAAAGTTCTTCTGTCAAATTGCTGGAGTTTGCTGGGTTTGTGAAGGCCACGCATCTGTCAAAAACATCAGAGCTGTGTTAAAGAAACCTGTTCCCTGGAGAAAGAGAGAATGGTGAAAGAAACACCATTTTTGGAGAAAGCAGCGCAAGGAGATACATTCGTGGAGAAAGCAGCGCGCGGAGATATATTTGTGGAGATAGCAGCGCAAAGGAGATTGGAGGAAGCATCATCATTTTCGTATGAGGATTTTATGTGCAAGGATTTATAAATGCAAGTGTACGATGGACTTCGCTGATTTTCGCAGAACAAGTGAATAAGGATATATTACATCAGTCGTCCAGAACATTGCAAGAACTCTAGAATCACCAACAAGAAGACCGCTGGTTAAGTACCGATATAATAAAACTGATTGTGTGATTTTATTGTAATTGTTGTTATATGTACCAAGCGTACTCTATTTTCAATTAAAGACTTAGATTTGTTAGCTTAAAATCAAACAGTGTATTTGTGTTGTGCATTCGTGTGAGTTCGGGAAAAAGGTGATTTTGGCCTTGAGTCAAGTACGACTCGTAACAAAAATTGGGGGCTTGTCCGGGAAAATACACTGTAAAAAAGTTGACATTAATATACTGAGTCTTAAAAGTGAAAGTACAGTATGGCAGAGTTCAAAGCAGAAGAGTTTCTTGAAACTATAAATTGGGAGAAGTTTGATGAGTTGAAGAAGCCTGATTTATTAGCATTTGCTAAACATTATGACTTGAAAGTAAAGCAAGCTACAAGAAAGCAAATAATCAAAAATGCCTTGATTGATGTTTTGGTCGGGAAGATATTTTGATGATTCCTATTTGGAAGAGAAACGTGCAGTAGAAACTGAAATTGGAGGGATTCGCATTTAAATTGAAAGAGCTGGAAATTCAATTAGAAATGAAGAAAATGGAAATGGACCAAAAGAAAATAGAAATGGACCAAAAAGAAAAACTGGAAATGATCAAGTTAGAGAATGAAAATAAAGAAAAACAACAGAAACTAGAAATGGAAGACAAAGCACGCCATGAAAAGATGGCGCTTGAACACCAAAAGATCGGAAATGGAAGAAAAGGAAAAACTAGCTAAGATGCAAATGGAAGCACATTTGAAAGAAAAAGAAATTGAGTTTGAACAAGAGAAGTTAGCAAAACTAGGTGACAAATACTCATCAAGTTTCTCCTCAAAGTCAAAGTCAGGGTTTGATGTTACAAAGTATGTAAAGCTTGTGCCTAAATTCAAAGAGAAAGAAGTTGACGAGTACTTTCAACATTTTGAAAAGGTAGCTACAAATTTGAAATGGCCTCCAGAGCATTGGACCCTACTTTTACAAAGTAGTTTTGTGGGGAAGGCCAGGGAGACTTACTCAGCTCTACCAATAGAGAAGTGTAATGATTATGAAGAAGTTAAACAGGCAGTTCTCAAGGCCTATGAACTGGTGCCTGAAGCATACAGACAAAAGTTCAGAGATTCAAGAAAGCAAGCAGATCAAACCCATGTAGAATTTGCTAGAGTAAAAGAACAAATGTTTGACAGATGGCTTGGGTCAAAAGAAGTCAAAGATGATTTCGGCCAACTTAAGCAATTAGTTCTGATAGAAGAGTTCAAGAAATGTGTCCACGTTGACATTAAAACCCATTTGGATGAAAGCGCTAGCAAAATTAAAACGCTAAATGAGGCGGCGACAATGGCGGACGACTATGGCTTAACTCACAAATTGAATGGGAGTAGATTTGGTCATAACAGAAGTTATTCAAACAGGTTCAGCCATAATCAACCTAGAGCAAATCAGGGTGGTACACAAGAAGTGAAACCTCAGTCTAATTCACAGCATAGTGCTGGTGGTAGAGGGACCCCAGGAGTTCAGGTAACAGAGCAAAATTTGGAACTGAATTTAAAGCCAAAGTAACTTGTACTCATTGTAAGAGACCAGGGCATACGATGACCCAGTGTTATTTCTTAAAAGGCAGACAAGATGCACAAAAACAGCAGCAAACTGCTAGTAATACTGTGGGATGTGCAGTGTCACTTGAGTCAAAGAAAAAAGTCAGTCAAATCAAGAAACAAGAATTCCCACAAAAGGGAGGTGACACAGACAAGGTGTGTGAGGAATTTGAACCATTTGTGTTAGAGGGAGTAGTATCACTTGGTGATAATGGTAGTCCAAAGCCCATTAAGATTGTGCGAGATACGTGTTGTGCACGGTCTATGATTCTGGAAGGAACTTTGCCCTTTAATGAGGATAGTTCAGCAGGTAATGCTTTGATCCAGGGTATTGGGATGGAAATACTTAATGTACCTCTCCACAAAATTAACTTGAAATCTGACTTAGTTTCTGGTCCTGTAACCATAGGAGTTAGACATGAATTGCCAGTCAAGGGAGTGTCCATGTTGCTAGGAAATGATCTGGCAGGGGGGAAGGTTTTTCCTGACCCAATAGTCACAGATAAGCCCTGTTTGAAGGATGATAATAGTGAGGAAAAGGAGATATTTCCTGCATGTGCAGTGACACGGGCAATGAGTAAGAGGGCCTCTGTAGAAACAATTGAGGACAACCAAATTGATGACTTAGGCTACAATTTGGAAGACACATTTGTGTCAAAGTTGAATGAGAAAGAAGATAAACTTCCTTCTCCTGGGGATAAAAATACCCCTAAAAGTGACACAGCCTCTGAGCATGAACAAATTGGGGAAACCATGAAAGACCCATTAAGTCATGACAAGCTGATTCTGGAGCAACAAAATGACCCAGAACTCAAAGAGATCAATCAAAGGGCATTGACCCTAGAAGAAGCAGAACAAAATTCTGTCTGTTTTACAAACAAGATGGTGTGCTAATGAGAAAATGGCGCCTCTTGATGTTCCTGCCGATGAAGAGTGGAAAGTAGTGCACCAAATTGTGGTACCAAAAGTATACCACACTGAAGTTATTAACATAGCACATGATAGTCCCATGGCAGGGCATTTGGGTGTTAAGAAAACTCATGAAAGAATTCTGAGACATTTCTGGTGGCCCACTCTCAGAAAAGATGTTTCTGAATATTGCAAAACATGTCACATATGCCAAGTAGTAGGGAAGCCAAATCAGAAAATACCTCCTGCTCCATTGAAGCCAATTCCAGCCTTTGATGAACCATTTAGTAGGGTTATTATTGATTGTGTAGGCCCCTACCAAAGACTAAGTCAGGTAATCAGTACCTTCTGACAATTATGTGCGCGTCAACACGCTTTCCTGAAGCTATACCCTTGAGAAATATTAAAGCAGTGACCATAGTGAAAGCTTTAACCAAGTTCTTCACATTTGTGGGGCTCCCCAAGTCCATACAGTCAGACCAAGGATCAAACTTTACTTCTGGAGTATTTCAACAGGTCATGTATCAATTAGGTATAGAACAGTATACCTCAAGTGCTTACCATCCAGAATCACAAGGTGCACTAGAAAGGTTCCACCAAACGTTGAAAAACATGATCAGAACATACTGTTTGGAATTTCAGAGGGACTGGGATGAGGGAGTACACTTGTTATTGTTTGCTGCTAGGGAAGCTGTTCAGGAAACTTTGGGATTTAGTCCTTTTGAGTTAGTGTTTGGACACACAGTCGCGGGCCCTTAAAGTTGTTGAAAGAAAAGTGGCTCAATGAGAAATCAGATATCAATTTATTGGATTATGTCTCCAATTTTAAGCATAGGCTTAACAGAGTAACTGATATTGCCAAAGAAAACTTGAAACAGGGTCAGGCCAAAATGAAACAATGGTATGATAAACATGCCAAAGAGAGAGTGTTCAAACCAGGTGACAAAGTTCTAGTACTGTTTCCAATTCCAGGACACCCATTACAAGCCAGATATCATGGCCCATGTGAAGTAGAGTCAAAAGTGGGTGAAGTAGATTATATTATCAAGACTCCTGGTAGACGCAAGAGCAGGCAGTTATGCCACATAAATATGCTCAAAGAGTATGTTGAAAGAAGTGACAGTGGCATTCCAAAACCTGTGTGTACAGTAAAACATGCTGATAATGTAGACAAACATGCCGATGTAGACAAAATCGCCAATGTAGACAAGAGTAAAGATGACAATTCTGATGTCACATTTGACCAGGATAAAGAGCTGGAGCACAAAGAGTATAATGTAAAATTGAACAATTCTGATGTGCTCACTAATTTGGACTCAAAGTTAGGTCATCTTGCTCAAGATCAACAAAGTCAAATTGCAAATTTGATTCATAAATTTGACAATATATTTCCTGATACGCCAAGTAGAACAAATGCTGCATTTCATGATGTAGATGTTGGTGATACAAAACCAATCAAGCAGCATCCTTACAGAGTCAATCCATTGAAAATGGAACATCTCAAAAAATGAGATTAATTATATGCTAGACAATGATATCATAGAACCAAGTAGTAGTGAGTGGAGTTCACCATGCATTCTTGTTCCCAAGCCTGATGGTTCATACCGATTAGTGGCAGATATGAGAGCTGCAAATGTTCATTCAAAGACAGACTCGTACCCAATTCCAAGAATTGATGATTGCATAGACAAAATTGGAAATGCAAAATTTGTTAGCAAATTTGATCTTTTGAAAGGGTACTGGCAGGTTCCACTCACAGACTGTGCCAAAAGGATTTCTGCTTTTTGTACACCATTTGGTCTTTACCAATACAAAGTTATGCCATTCGGTTTGAAAAACGCCCCAGCAACATTTCAGAGAATGGTGAACCAAATTGTGGCAGACATAGAGGGATGTAGATGATTTGATTGTTTACAGTCAAACTTGGGAACAACACATGGAACAACTCCATCAATTGTTTGAGAAGCTGTCTGAAGTACAGTTGACAGTCAATCTGGTAAAAAGTGAGTTTTGCCATGCCACAGTCACATACTTAGGATATGTTGTAGGTCAAGGTCAGGTGAAACCTATCAAAGCCAAAGTTGAAGCAATTGAGCAATACCCCACACCTGTAAACAAGAAGGCACTCATGAGATTTCTAGGAATGGTTGGCTATTATAGAAAGTTTTGTCCAAACTTTTCAGAGATAGCAAGTCCTTTGACTGATTTGTTGAAGAAAGATGCAAAATTCATTTGGTCAGAACAGTGTGAAAACGCTTTTCACAAAGTCAAATCAATACTCATGAGTTCACCAGTACTTACTGCACCTGATTTTCAGAAGCAGTTCAAGTTGACTGTTGATGCCAGTGACATAGGCTGTGGAGGTGTTGTGATGCAAGAGGGTGAAGATCAAATAGATCACCCCATTTGTTACTTTTCAAGGAAGTTCAACAAGCACCAGAGAAATTACTCCACAATTGAGAAGGAGTGTCTAGCATTGCTATTAGCATTGCTACATTTTGATGTGTATTTGGGTACCACAGTATACCCTGTGCTTGTTTTCACAGATCACAATCCCCTCACCTTCATCAACAGGATGAAGAACAAAAACCAAAGACTGGTGAGGTGGAGTTTGACCTTGCAAGAGTACAATCTGGACATCAAACATATTAAGGGAAAAGACAATGTGATGGCTGATGCCCTGTCCAGAATTGCATAAAAACTGATAAACAAAAAATTCCTTTAAAAGGGAAGTTGTGTGTGACAAGTAGTCACTGTGTATGATGAGTTAAATACTCAAAGTTAATAGTATGTTGAAGTTGATGTAAAAGAAGAAAACATTTAAGAAAGTTTTCATTACATTCGAACTTTCTTCCTTTAAGGGGGAGGGTGTGATGTGCCCTGAGTAATTTGATTAAATTAAATTATTTAACTTTGTTTACAAGCTGAAAGTATGTCATGAGATGGGAAAACCCCTGGTACGTGCAAGATAATGATGTGGAAAGTCGTTTTGGAATTCCCCAAATTATTGTAAACAAAGTCAGAGCTATGTTTGGAACTTGGAAAGCCCCAGTTCATTATTGCACCATCAGGAAAACCCCCAGGAAGTGATGTAATGTGAATGTGTATAATTAATCTTGGGAAATCCCAAGATTGCAGCAATGTTGTGAAAATGTGATTGAAGTAATGGTTTATTAATAGATGATGGTTTTTTTTTGCATGAGTACTGATATAAAAAGCTGGAGGCTTTTGTTGGGTGTTTACAGAATGCCATGGGAGATTGAGATATTCCACATGTGTGTGATGGTCTTTGTGCTTCTAAAAGAAGTACATTTTAACCAGTTTATATAGCCAATAATTGAGCTAATTTTAATACAGCAACGAAGAAGACAGCGAGCACACAAAAGTGCTCTTCCTCATCAAAGGATTAAAAGTTCTTCTGTCAAATTTGCTGGGTTTGTGAAGGCCACGCATCTGTCAAAAACAGCGGAGCCGTGTTAAAGAAACCTGTTCCCTGGAGAAAGAGAGAATGGTGAAAGAAACACCATTTTTGGAGAAAGCAGCGCAAGGAGATACATTCGTGGAGAAAGCAGCGCACGGAGATATATTTGTGGAGATAGCAGCGCAAAGGAGATTGGAGGAAGCATCATCATTTTCGTATGAGGATTTTATGTGCAAGGATTTATAACTGCAAGTGTATGATGGACTTCGCTGATTTTTCGCAGAACAAGTGAATAAGGATATATTACATCAGTCGTCCAGAACATTGCAAGAACTCTAGAATCACCAACAAGAAGACCGCTGGTTAAGTACCGATATAATAAAACTGATTGTGTGATTTTATTGTAATTGTTGTTATATGTACCAAGCGTACTCTATTTTCAATTAAAGACTTAGATTTGTTAGCTTAAAATCAAACAGTGTATTTGTGTTGTGCATTCGTGTGAGTTCGGGAAAAAGGTGATTTTGGCCTTGAGTCAAGTACGACTCGTAACAGTATGTATTAACAATGAGAGGACATTCCTGGACCTTGTTGGCTTGAGGATGATTTGAAGTGACCGCCAATTATGACTGTTTGATATTTATTAACAGCAATGTGGAAAAAGAGACATATCTAGCACCAAAATAAGGTACCTTTTTTGAAGGAGCAAATTTCAACAACCCATAACTCCACTTCTGGATATCATTTGGAGTCAAATAATATCATTTTAAAGCTTATGATATAGGCTATATTTTCTAAACACAAAATAAAACAAATTTCAACACACACAAAAATGGTGAATTCTTTGCAAATTTCCATTCTTATTGGTGATTAAAATGAAGATATCATATAATTGACCAATCAGAGGCAATGTTAGATCGAAAGGTAGTGCTCAGGGGTTAAAACTGTCCTCAAAAATGAACCAAAACTAGCCCAATCTGACATTTAAATCATGACACAGGCAACACCATCACTGAGATGCAAGATATACAACTAAGATCTGACTGAAAGTCTATAATATCACTACTCTAGAGTTTTTAGCATAGGTCAGTCAGTGACATCAATATGTTGAGGCAGCTGTTTCACACATGGGTGTCAGCGCTTTGATGCGGCACCCGCTGAAATCCGCACCCTTTACATGCAAACAGCAGTATTCCCAAAAATATCTTGCACACAGTGCACATAGGGAGGGGGAGGGGGGTGAGGGTGCTAATTAACCCCCACAGAAATTTTCAGGGATAAAATTGGCACGGCAAAGAGCAAAATGTGTCATTATAATGACTAAAAATGGGACGACAATTTGAAAAAACACACAAAAATGTGACAAATGTGGACAGACTTTTAACACAGTTGTTTGATTGGCATATAGAACTGTATTCATTTTTAAGCAAAGTTGACCACTGATGGCGCTATGTATCTTAAATCTTGCTTGCATCTTTACAAGGAGTAGACACTTGTATGGCATTAAAACATCACAAAAATGAGTAACATATAGCAAAGACATTTTCTGACTACTTTTTATCACAAAATGAAAGGAATAACTCATATTATTGGGCTAAATTCAATGTAGCAAATACAGCATCAGCATCAACATCAGCTATCATTGATTTACATGTACAGCCCTATTCCCAGTAAAAGTGGCACAATTGTGATTTTACCCTTTCGTTGTTAACCAAACATATCTCGAGATTAAAAAGAGCAAATTGAACAGAACAAACCGCAGTATTTGAGAGCTATGACTGTGCCCTTGACGTTGATGTAAGCATCATGTCACAACGGTATTTTCTAATTGCCAAAGAGGGCGCTTTTCACTTGCACAATTTTTTTTGAGACAGGCTGTAGTGTCCTCAATTTGTCCACAAGTACACAGTTTATAGAATAAAAATTACCACAAAAAGGCAGAAAAAGATGATGAATTTGATAAAGCAAGAGAAATTCTAAGTTAAACATAGCTAAAAATATATGTTTATATTAGTGTGATAACTGTTGGTATTGTAAGGTTTATACCCACCACCCCTCCACCCAAAAAACAAAACAAAAAACAAAAACACAGAAACCTGGCAAGTTGTGCAGATTTCCAAAAATTAACACTAAATTCAACTTGGCATACAGGAATAATCTTCCTGCATGAAATTGAGAAGGCATTTTGAATAAACTTCTGTTTAAAACCCTAGTTTGTATAATTTTCTATTATTCAAAATTGTTTTCAAAAACATAATTTTATTATCTTTTGTAGCAAAATTCGCTGAAATAGGGCTAAAACTAATGCATTTCATTGGCTTAGGAAGATTTCCAACATGGGGGGCTGAAAGTTGAAAAAAATTTGTGGTCCACACTGGGGGTGCGGGAGGGGAGTCCCCCTCTCGCAGTCAGAAGATTTTGCAAAATATAGGTCACAAAGACTCATTTTCCGTCTATTTTATCACAATTTTTTAACTTCACCTAGGATTATTGAGGGGGCTGAGCCCCTCCAAGCCCCCCAGTTCCTAAGCCTATGCATGATTTCCACTCAAGCATTTGGAGCCAAACGGTCAAACATTTTTAGGATTCAGGATGATAGTTCAAAATCACCCAATTGGGCTCCCAAATCACCGGTGTGGCAACCCTGTCAGCAACACCATCTTAGTGACAACCAAATTTATCTGTCATCAGTTAGTTACTTCACACAGTATCTTTGCCCTATGCAATTGAAATACAAGTAATGTGTAGATAAGCCAGGTCGCTGGGTGACATAGATACAGTTCTATTCAGGATGAACCTTTTGAATTTGAATGGTTTGCAAATGCTGCTTTCAGCCATTTTGATCTATTTTGTAATGATGATACTGCCCTACTTGTGCTCTACAAAAGACAAGTTTATATGCAAAATGCAATATTATATCCAATGGTTGCCTTGTGTATTTGAGTATTAATATTACTACGGTATTTGATGCATTGAGATACTTTGTAATTGCTAATTAAGGGCTGGGGTATGAACGTTTGGACAGTATTTATTTTGGGACATCAGAGCACATCAGGCATATCGAATTGCATTCTGAATACGAAGAATGTCATTCTGATATCAAATAATTTTGATTTTTGAAATTCGCAATTTAATACACATTTTATGGCAAATCATTAAAATTGATATTTTTGATATTTAACAGTACTTGAAGTAAACTTTATAAATCTGATGATTTATACTTAAAGTGTATGTAGGTGGGATGAAAAGCCGACGATCAATTGAAAACTTTGACCTTTCAGTATTGAAGATATGGATTTTTTTCCCAAAACACCAAAAAAAATTAGGTCTTTTGGGGAAAAAAATCCATATCTTCAATATGAAAGGTCAAAATTTTCAATTGACCGTCGGCTTTTCCTCCCTGCTACATACACTTTAAGAATATATCATTAGATTTATATAATTTACCGAGGACTGTTATATATCAAAATTTTGAAAAATATCAAATTTTATAATTTGTCATAAAATTTGTATTATATTGTGATTTTCAAAAATGAAAATTATTTGATATCAGAAAGACATGCTTCAGATTCAGAATGCAATCGATAGGTTCGAGGTGCTCTCATGTCCCACAAAAAATACTGTCGAAACGCAATAAACGCTCATTTTAGATCCCTTAAGGTGCATTAATTAATAAGATTGAGTATTGAAAATTGCAGGGCGGCACCACAGGGGGCGGGGGGGGCAATTGCTCCCCTATGATTTGAAAAAAAAAAAGTAAAAGGAAGGAAAAGAGAAAGAGAAGAAGGAGAGAAAAGGGCATATTAAAAAACCTTTAGTAACATTTCACAATCAGTGAATCCACGACAGACTTGGCCATTCAAAACGCAACAGAAAACTGGCCAAATTTTTCTTTAAATCGCCGTCAATTTCGAACTAGTGAACTCAGAATTCTGTTCCCACGTTTATATTACCTCGAGATATTCCTTAAGCCTAAAATTATTTTTTTTGAAGCTGTAGGTGCTTCCATGAACCCGTCTGAATTTTTTTTGACCCAAAAATGCTCACAAATTGGATTCTTGTATGCACACACCCAGCAGGGCTGTCAACTTTTTGGAATTGCTTGGCGTGAGACAGAGGCACCTACCGGGATTTGCCGACTCCCAATGTTTTTTTTGAACCATGATTATTTGAGCCACGGCTCTCGAGAATGTGAAAAGCGGAGGGGGGGGGTAGGAACAACAAATTATTGATGACGATGCGTGAGATTTTACTCATTTTCCAGCTTTTTGGGTGAGATTTACTACATAGGCGTGAGATTATATTACCTTGGCGTGAGACCGTGAGAAAGTGGCCCAATGCGTGAGACTCACGGCCAATGCGTGATAGTTGACAGCCCTGACACCCAGTGTATGGACCTGCTAAATATGAAATAACACTATAAATAACAATATTGATTTAAAAAGATTACAAAGGGCAGCAATGACATGTTTGCGCTTCAACCTTTTCAAATACAACATCCAACCCTGCCAATTATAGCCTGCTAGGTGAGTCCAGTATACTTGTAGTCAAATCAACCATTTTGGTCATTTTGCAAGGTTTTCTGTCTTTCAATTTATTTACTTATTTATTGTTTTTTAACTTTTTAATTATTTAATTAGAATTGAATTGATTGCTTCTAAGACTTGTTAAATAACTTAAAAGAGTGTGTATTTATCAATATTACATCATTCATGAATAATTCAATTTTGCTCAAACCGGTGCATATAACTAATATTGCACTTACCCTCCAAGTTGTTCTTGCCCGGGGGCAGGGGGGGGGGGGATACTCACATAGTAAAGGCATACAGGGATGTGCCACCCAAATGGGTAGGTTTTCCATGAAAAATCCTTAGACATGGGTCTCCTTTTTAAATTTTCCACAAAAGTCCCATTTGTGAGCATAGCGAGCGAAAAAATAGGGTTTTTATGCCTTTTTGGTCCTTATTTTCTGAAAATCCTTAGATATGGGTCCAAATTTTCTGAAAATCCTTAGATATGGGTCCCTATTTTCGGTAAAATTACCCTTGGAAATGGGTAAGGGTTCGAAAGCTCGGGCTGCACACCCCTGTAAAAAATTATCCAAGTACCCCCCAGGTTCTTGCACCCTTATCATTCCTTTTGCTGCTCCCCCAGGCTACACCACTGAATGTATGGTAGTTGTTGATGTTTTTATCAAATACCTTATCCCTGTACAATTAAAAAGTGTACAATTTACAGTTAAACAACTAATGAAAAACCCTGTTCTACGGGGCGATGTTCTACAGGTGGACAAACCGCTCATTCAAGTAGGGTTGGTCAGTCAGGTGTTTTTTTGTTTCTTAGGTTTTTTTAGCAAATGACTTAAAAAATCAGCAAAATCTGTAAATAGATTGTAATTTTTCCCTCGCTTTGCTCACATTGTTGTTCCGTCCTACTTGCCCAAAACAGCTGATTTTACATTCATAAAGCAATTTCTGCCAAACTCATTCCACAGATCATGTGTTGGCAAAAAAAACCCCATGATTTTACATGTGTACAGTCAATTTTTTTTAAATCCCAAAACAGAAAATCTAGGTTAGTCTGGTCTGTAGAACAGGGGTGGTTTTGCCTTATCTGTAAAATTATACATTTCTGCAAATTACAAAATACTGTAAATTGCAAAATATCCGTTTTACAGTATGCCGTCAAATTTCTCAACATAACATCTGCCTGCAGTTTCTTACACTTGCGGCATAAAAGTAACTCTTTGCAGTCAAAGTGTCATGAGGTCTCTCACAACCCCTGCTCTTAAACATAGGCCCCTAACATGCATAAACTTTTCTTAACCAGGACTCTGACTCAGGGCCAGATCTTCCACAGGGCCAGATGGACAGGGCCCAAGATCCAGGGGCCCCAAAAAGTCCTGAAGGAAGGGAGTGGATGGGTGTGACATCATCAGCCCAAAATGTATGTAATAAATTAATTGAAATTGACATTTCCAACACATAGCTGATTTTTTGTCAAATAAAAAAACATTGAATGTGTTTGGAGACACAAAACCGCCTTAAAAGCTTGCAAATGAAATGTTCCATCATCTCTGCAGCATAGCAAATCAGGTATTAAATTGCCCTGGTTACTCACTGTTAAGGCAACCAGAAGGAATGACACATTAGCTGGTTTCATCAGGCATGCTGGCAACTTTAATTGCTTCTTCATTAAACATTAACATCGTTTTTGTCCATGTGTCAAGATGGTTTATCAACGATAGTGATCATTCATCAAGCGCCGGGCCGGCCCAGTCGGCGAGTCTATATAAATTGCATAGATATATATAAAGATGTCGGTTTTTACAGCTGCAGTAGAGTGACTTCGACAGCAAAAGGTCTCGCAGTAAATTGGAATATTATTTTTTATTAGTTTCTTATAGCTGTTGCACCTACTTTTTAGGATATTGAAGTAACAGATTCACCAGCAGATTCAGGGAAGGGGATTTGAGGTGACTGACTCCCTCATAAAATATGCAAAATCATGCATAATTAGCATACCTTGGTGTTAAAACTAAGTCTTTTAGCTCCATGTGATACGTTTTCAAACCCTGTGGCTATTTGAAGAACCACATACCCATATAAGCTCATAATTATGCATGTACAGTGGCAGTGCCAAGTAGGGCATGGGTACCCTTAACCTGAACTCTATTTCCCCTCCCAGATTCCCTCCATCAGAACAAAAATCACAAAACATTTGGACCAAAATTGCCAAATTTGGGGCAAATTGTTAGATTTGTGCCCCCACCCAAAAATATCACTTTGCCTCCCCTTTGTAGATAAAACTGCAGTGACGTCACTGTATCTATATAATAGAAATAATACTTCATCAAAAATTGTTTTCTCAATTTAACAATATTTATTTAATATGGATCAAAAAGTGATGACAAAATACTCAACTTTTTTTAGGAGAGGGGGATGGGGATCACAAATCTGTATCAAAGTAACATTAACAAACATAAAACATCACCAACAAAATCCCACAATTTTTCCAACAGTGAAGATTCTTAGGAATTCCAATATTGCACTGCAGCTCAAGAATAACAAAAATTATGAAAAATATATAATTGTGTACTCTTAGCATATATGACATTCACTGTCAGATATCATATTTGAAAAACATTTCCGTATTTTAGAAAATAGTAAAATGCTTGCGCTTACAAAATATAGTTGAACTATCTAGCATTCACCTTAAGGTGAAGGTAACCTGCCATTGCATGCATGATGACATGTCCGACACTTGACGACGGCGCCACAATTCCGCTTCGTCCTACAGGCGGGAACTGAGCTACTTGAAAGAAGAACGTATATAATCAACATGCTCAATAACAAGTCATTTTTTAGTTTCAACTGCGGACAGGTTACTCAATTTTGTTTGAACAGGCATGATAGAGAATGTGCTTGTCAATATATGTTGGAGCTCTTTTGAAGGGGTATTTAAACAGTGGTAATGTCTGCTGGCATGTTGAGAGTTCTTGTGAAACCTCATGGGTTTTGATGCAATGCTACATGTTTATGACCATCTCAGAAATTGCTGTATATCGCTATATCAGAAAATGTAAGCCACATTTTTAGTTAATATTCTGCATAACTTGATGATGTGATAATGAGAAACAGAACGGTAAAAACAAGTGAGACAGAACGATAAAAGTTAGAGACAGAGACAGACAGACGGACAGATGAACAGATAAAAAAAATCATTTCACATAATCAAGACTTCATTATTCTAAAAGTTTACATTATTATTATTATCATGGGATCAAACTAATGACTTAAAGTTGTATTGTAACATTTGCTGAGGAGGACGCCCTCAATATTTGTCAAAATTTGTTTTTTACATGATTGTAATGTTCTTTTTAGTAAACTAACATACCCTGCACAAATCAAGACTTTAGGTGCTGTGGTTTTGTCAAAATCTGAGACTTTGATTAAAATAACTGAACAAGATGTTTAATTATTACAATGTAAATATTAGTCGAACGCGTACACGATGTTCATACATGGCGTGCGGGATGGTCATAACATATCAAAAGAACCGTCCAAGTCACGTTTGAAGGACTGGCTTAGAATTGCAACATATGCGCTGGTTTTAAATATTGATTTTCTTATCATCGGTGTGGGCCATGATTAGAAGACATATCTGACAGTGAAAGCTAACATTTTGTGACAAAAAATACAATTAATTTCTTAGGGAAATGTTACAATATGGCTTTAAAGAATAATAAAGGCTAAAAGAATAATAAAGACAAAATATTTTATAGTGAATTCTGAAGATAGAAGTGCTACAATACTTTATTAATAATGATCAAAGCTAAAGTTTTAGTCATCATTATGTTTCATTTTCAATATAATTGTGACATAATGAATTTTGTAGCAAAGAATATCACATGAAAGTGAGAGCAATAGAATTTGCAAGTTTTGAGGATCTATTACCAGTGATCGAATTTAGGAAAAATAAATGGTTGTCCCACGGACAACCAGATTACAATTTCTGGTTGTCCGTCTAAGTTTTTGGTTGTCCGTAGGCCTACAAATGTGACTTTTGGCTAGATTTATGGTTGTCCGGCGGACAACCGAATCAGTATTTTTGGTTGTCCAGCGACTTTTTTAGTTGTCCCGGGCAACCGGACAACCAAAATTTCGAACGCTGTCTATTACGATCAAAAATACTCTCTAAAGATTGAAAACAATAGTCTTTATTGCAAATATATCATGTTACTTAATTCAATATGGGTGGGCAGCTGAGGGATTTCTCTAGTTTTGTTCAAGCTAAATATGACAATGACCAGCGCAGTTTCTAACCTGATATGTTGTACATTTTATTCTTAGTCAGTGGGAGTGGTCTAGTTCGTAGACACATTTCTGATTGGACAATCGCATGATTTTGGGTGCCGTCTATCAGGCCGTAGACGACCCCACGCCATCATGCGTCTTGATAATGCGTAACACGCGTGTAGAGATGCGGCGTATGTATCGCGCTGGATGCGAGACTAGTGCGGAATACGCGAACGCGCTTAGCACTACGCCGCAACAGAATACGGGAAGTTGTAAACAAGTTTCGTTCATTTTATAATGAGGGAGTTTTATTACGGTAACTTAGTTTTTACTTTAAAAAATTGTTTACAGTTATTAAAATAGGCCTAATATTTAACTGACTAAGAATGAGAATAGCGATAGGAATTTTTATTTTGCCTATCCTCTTCTATGATAGGCGACAGGCAGGTCCAATATTTTTATCGTAGTGGATACGCTGCGCCGGCATCCACTACTCAAAATATTGGACCTGCCTGTCGCTCTATCACACGGTAGAGGATAGGCAAAATAAAAAATTCCTATCGCTTATTCTCTAAATACAGGGCAATAAATACATGAGATATCTAACCCTTCTCAGAATGCATCACCTCATTAAAGCAAATGACACTCCTATTCAGACCTGTATCTAGGGGGCAAGGGTGTAGACACCCCCCTCTAAAGGCCAAAAAAGTCCCCTTTTTTGATCCAAAAAGTCCCCTTTTTTGATCCAAAAAGTCCATCTTGCGAGCGTAAATGGAGTTTTTTTGTTACTCTCTTAAATTGCCCGATTGAATATTCAATCAAAAAGATTGAATTTTCAAATTCCGAATTACGGACAAATCGTTTTCGACTGTATATTCAGTCGGGTGATTTGAATTTTTCAAACTTTTTCCAATCAAAAAGAGTGATTCCAAATCTTTAAAATAAGTACAGGAATTGAAGTGAAAGAAATGCATTGTGGGAAGTGTAAGATATTAGGCGTGTTTTGTCAATAAAAGTGGACCATTTTGACAATATTTCTTGATTGCAAACAATCAAAACAGATTTATTTATTTATTTATTTACATGAGTTAGTTAGTTAGTTAGTTAGAGTTAGTTAGTTAGAGTTAGTTAGTTAGTTAGTTAGTTAGTTAGTTAGTTACTTAGTTATGTGTTATGTGTTATGTGTTTATTTAAATTTTAAATTGCATTCCATCACCTGTGTTCCAGGTAGACAAAAGAATGACGAAAGTTTACAACACAATACAATATAACATCGATTTTTAAGTAGTTTTAATCCACTCAACTGGGCAGTCAAAACACCAGTTTGGTGTGAAGGGGACCCAGTAATGACTGAATGAATTCTGACCATCATGTTGGATTTGTCTATATTTTGACAGAATATAGAGACATACCAGGGAAGTGAGAGTAGTTTACCAGGGAAGTATGAATAAACTACTCTCACTACCCTGGACAAAGACGACCCCAGTTTTTGAGAAATATGCAGGAAGTTAACTCAAAACTAATACTTTTGTGCACACTACAGACAGGGTATCCCCGAAGAACTGTATCATCAGAAACTTTCAGTTTTTAGGTATTTCAATACCTGAAACAAAGAGAATTAAATAAAACAGCTATAACATACAGTATATACTTTTCAGTGGCGTAGATTTCTTTTTGACATTGGGGGGATGGGGTTGGGAAAATTTCTTAAAGTAGACCTACAGTGAATACAGCACCTTTTGGCGACCAAATAAGTTGATAGTACAAATGCGCACGAAATGCACACAAATGTTTGCCATATTGAAGCTAAAATGATGAAATATGGTGCAAAATGCATGTAAAGTGCTCAAAAATTGGCACTTTGGGGGCTAAAATGGCCAAATATGAGGTTAATTTGGTCAGAAACCCACATACAGGTGTCAACATGTGGGGGGGGGGTGATATGGAACATCCCCTGGCAAATTATTTGGATTTATCCCCCATTCACCTGGGATCTACACCTATGATACTTTTGAATTTTGAAAAAATGGAGCTAAATAAAGCCTAGATGTCCAATCAACAGAATATTTGTGATAGTTTTATAACCATTTTGTTAATAAATACCTTCGAAAAAGATTCCTGATTCTTGAACCTTTATTCCAAACAGTATTTAAGGCATTACAGTAAACTGCCGAAAAATGCTAATAGCTGAATTAAACAATTATTGAATAAACCAGCACCACCTGAAGCCAATTACGTACTTGTAACACTTACTTTGTTCTTATTTCATGCTATTATTTTGACATCAAAATTCTTAAGAAACAGTGTTCTTTGTCCTGTCCCATGGTTACACCCCCATGTATTGATATAATTATGCTACAAGGGATAGGGTGTCCAATAACAAGAAATTAAAACTGGGCCAAGTAAAAAGATATTGCAACAATTACATGACTGTTTGATCAGGGTATAATAAAGAAAATAATATGGCCAAATTCAATTGACCAGTGGCTATAATATGCAGATTGGTGAATTTTGAGACATTGGTCCAAAAATAGCCAAGAGTATTGTTTGTTTAATTCTATTCTAGGCCTATATCTATACCCAGCCTTTGTAGTAATTTTATACTTTAATTTTGGTAATTTCCATTTGTTATTATCTCATTTGGGAGAAACTGGCTTTGGGGCTACCCGGAAACAATTCACTTAATAGTATAAAGGGATGAAAAATGCCTCTACCATGGGTATTCTAATATTTCATGATTGTATCTTGATTGTTTGTGTTGTTCTATGAGCGGGATGAATTTTGATGCCTTAGTCATCTTGTGTTTAGGGGGTTGCCCAGAAACTATATGAGGAAAAAGTGACCCAATGAGAAAACACATGTCCATCTATATCTTCTTTATGGTTGACCAGTGGTTATTTGTGCAATTTGAAGTTGGAAAAGTCTCAAAACCTCTGTATACAGTCTGACAGTTTTCATGAATTTGTAGATATTTGGCTGGTAGAGATGCTGTTCCACCCAGTTTTCAGGTATTTTGTTAGTAGGTTCTTAGGAGGTGATTTTCTTGCAAAATTATAGAATCATAAAGGGAACTGAAATGCAGCCCACCTTGTGAAATGTTAAAAGGGCTTTTGGAATAATTTTGAAATTTAGCCAAAATTAGATTAATAGAAGAAGTTGAGGAAAATTCCCTCTGAATATGGACCTATAGGGTAAAGAAGAAATAAGCAAACAAAATATAACTGCAGTATATGACTGAAGCTTTTTCATAGCCATTCCTTAATTAATGCCTTTCGCAACATAGCAAATACAAATTTCAGTACCTACAGGGTATATATAGCTCCAAGAAGAGATTTGGAGCTATTACCCATAAACCACTAGTCACACAAATACAACTTATTTTTAAATATTTTCTAATTCAAACTTGCCTTTCTGTACATTTTCATTATTTTGTAGTTTGCTTACATGAAAAACTTCTGAGCAGTATATGAATATGTAAGTGACTCAATTTACACCATAGCTATTATAGCATACAAACACATGACCAACTGCTTACAAAATAATACACTCTGAACAAATTTTGGTCTTTTGCCCAAAATGACCACTAAACAAGGATTTTCTCACCAAATTTGACCTCCAAACAAGTTTGAACCTTTTTCTTGAAAGTCGATGATCCTTAAGCACAGGATATATGTTCTTTTTCTAAAAAACGCCCCTTTTCTCACATTTGTTTTGGTTACATGTGCGTACAATAACATGACTGGTGGCCCCCTGAGTTTTCATGACCCCATTTTGCATAGGAAACATAGACTATACCCATTACCCAGAAACTAAACATTGAACAATATAAATGAATTCCCTCTTTCTACACAGTTCCAATATTGCATCGTCCCACATTAAAGTTGATCACAGTTGAGCGGTATATCAAGTTTGAAATCCATCTTGGCCATGCATCATTCAATTTCTCTCGCTCAAATAATTTGCAATATGTTTTATTTCCCTAGTTTAGGGATATAAATGTTCAGGGAGGCCAGAAGCTACTCATCAAACAAAAATTGTCAATTTCAAATGCCCCTTCTCCAGTAGATATCCACACACCCCCTATGGAAGACATGATCTTAATCACCCACACAGGGAGTGTGGAGTTCAAATGGAGTCACCCATTCAGGTAACCCCATTTGAAATTCACACTCCCTGTGTGGGAGATTAAAGTCATATCTTCCACAGGGGGTGTATGGCTTTCAATGGGAATAGCCTGTTTTCATCATAGGTCTATACAAGTTTGACTAAAGCTGAACAATAAAGTCTGATGCCTTTTCTAGATCATACTTCAATTTCTCCCTCAAATTGCTATTTTTCTTATTACCCCCATTTCGGTGTACGGCAAGCTTTCAGGGATATAGCCAGAAACTATACTCATCAAACAAAAATTGTCAATTTCAAATGCCCCCATTTCTAACGTTTCATTATTACGTTTTGATCATACAAGTTTCACTCAGTTGGGCTGTATAAAATTGAAGCCTTTCATTATCACTCCTTACATCAATTTTTTCTCAAAATTGCAATTTTTTATTACCTCATTTTGGTGAGAGAAGCTTTCAGGCTTGCCGATAACTACTCATCAACCACAAATGGCCTTCTGAAGCTGCTAGACACTGATCGGTGAATACCCCCTCCTCTATGATTAGCCCGCACTATGCGGACATCAATTTTACTGGACAGTGATCAATATTTTCATAAATTTGTCAAAAAATTTTGAATTTCAAATTGTAATGGTCAATTTTGTAATCTCCATGAAAAATGCATTATAATGAGTACAAACATGCCTAGTATTTGTTCAGAATTTCTACAGGTTGTGTCTAAAATATTTAGTAAAAGTGTAGATTTGAAAGGTTTTGATGTGGTTAAAGCTATACATAGCATTGCATTTGCTTTTGGGCTGATCACTTAGTGTCCACGTTTGTTTTCATATGAACAGTTGGTCCAATACCTACAGGGAGAAGATAAAGCAAACTGGCCGTGAATATAAATTTCCGTTTTTAGCTCCAGACAAGCCTTTTGTTCTCTGTTATTAGGCAAATTGTTGAGACATGGGCTTGGAGCAGATTAGATACATGTTTGTTGGGTGAGTGGTAGAAGGTTGGAGTGTGTTTAGCTGCCTTTTGGAGGGAATGAGAGAAACAGGCAGATAAGCAAACAAACAATATTGAAAGACAGGTTGACAAACTGGTTATATAGAAAGATGAGAGGGAGATGGGCAGATGGAGATAAGAAAGAGAGAGGGGGACTGGGGAGAGAGAGATGAAGAGATTGTATGGGTAGGAAGGAAAATAGAGAGTAGGGTAGAGAGAGAGAGAGAGGGATAATTAAAAAAAAAAGTGCAGTGATTTATAGTGCGCTAGCACTACGCACAGGCACATGCCTCAGCACACTTTACATGTTGTCGCTGACCACTATGGCCCCACATCATTCCATAAACCATTAAACAACAATTCAGGGACCTTGCTGCTACAAGAGCGCACACCCTTTACATTCCACAAATAACCTTCGCAACCAGGATCAGTTCCCCGAGTTCCGTATGGGGTACAACGAGACAATTAGAAGTAAGTTCCTTGTCCAGGGGAATTTCAAGCTAACTCAATTTTTCCACGAGATCATACTAGGCACCGCCAGGGTTTCGAACCTGCAATCTTTTGCACCATAGTCGAACGCCTAATCGATTGAGCTAACTTGACTGCTATAATAATAATAATAATAATATAAGCATTCTTATAAAGCACAAAACACAATTAAGTCTCAATGCACTAGGGATAGAATAGTGAATTGGATGATAGGTAGAGTGAGAGGGTGAAGGAGGGAAGGGAGAAAGAGGAAAGAGATAAGCTGAGATATATACCTCTTCAAATGTTTCAACTTCAAAATAACTATGTGTGTATTATCCTCTCAAATGTAAGATAGGTAAATCTATTGCCTTTTGATAATGATGGGTTGGTTATTTTTGGTCTTACATAAAATATAATTTATTGGCAGGAAAAGAATATTGAGAATAATATTATTATAGCCAAAAATCTTCTGCAATTCAAATTTCCAACAGTCCCTTTCATTTTCACTTTTACACACTCTGCTCAATTTCTTTAATAAAACCCATCCAAGCAGCTATTCAGTGGACCACTTTTATTACTTAATTTGCTGATGGCACTATTGTTTTAATTGAATTTTAAGTGTACATTGTGAGGGTCTTTAAGATGATCAATTAGGGGTAGGTAATTAAGAAAGTACAGTGTATGGGAACAATTCTAAGCAATTAGACAAATAAAGAATATGGGGCAGTATCTCCAGGGTATTGTTATATCTTGATGTAATTTGATGAGATGAATTAATTAAAAATAGAATGTAGAGGCCCCATTTGGTCACTTTTGGTCATAAGCTCATTAGCTTGCATCTTACTGGTAAACAAAACCTACACTTCTCAGAGGGGGGCAGCTGCTGGCTATACACCGCTACCACCACTTCTTTCAAAGGCATTAAAGAATAGTTTAATGGCATTGACTGGGCATCACTGAATATTATGCTAGTGCTATCTACTGAAGACAGCATAATCTTCATATGGATAGACAGACAGTCGAATTGACACCCAGGCAGACAGACAGACAGACAGACATGCAAGACACAAACAAAAATTCCCCAACACACAAACAAGCATACCCCCACAACAAGGCTGGGGCAATTTTCCTTTAAGATTCCAAAGGCAATAATAATTATATTATATATCGCCCACACAACCTTCTCTCATACATACATAACTCAAAGATGCCTCAATTTTCCATCATTAATCTTCAAAATCAAATTCGATCAAATCAGCAGCAGTTAGAACAAATTGGGCTATTCCATCAGAAATCCATACACCCCATGGAGGAGATGACCATTATTCTCCTATACACAGGGGGTGTAGATTTCAACTGGAGCCACCCATGCAAGTAACCCCATTTGAAATTCACACTCCCTGTGTGGGAAATTAAGGTCTTATCTTCCATAGGGGGTGTATGAATTTCAACGGGAATGGCCAAATCTTTAATATATTCATATTACTGGAAGGTAATTTATGGGTAATAATTAAATGTTTAAAATGAAGAGACTTCAAAATTAGAATGATCTCACATTAGCAAGTCACCTGCTTTCAATCTACCATGCTAAATGATCACCAAATTAAGTTTCTTAAACATCAAATTTATAATCAAATCCAGCCTGTAGATGTACATAATTTGTATTCATATCACTATATGCATATTTCTGGAGTAATAATTAGACGTTTAAAATGAAAAGACTTCAAAATAAGATCTCATTTTAGCGAAATTACATCTCTTGTACCTGCACTTTTGTTGTTCCCAAGAGAGCACCTGAAGTGAACAAATCAACACTTTAATATTTTCAGTGTGTCTTTAATGCACTGCAACGTTAATGAAGAGAGACTTTATAATATTCCGCCAAGATGCTGGTTTTGCCATTTCATTGGATGCGCCTCCAATTTGGGCTCTTTTTAGTGCATTTTGACTCCATTTTGGCTACTAAATGATATTGTTCTTGTCATCTGAATGGGTGACTTTTTATTCAATCAAATGTGGCACTGTAGAATTTCTAATCCCATAGAAATCAAAGATTTAGTCAAATTTGGGCTCTTCCCCTTGACTTTGGTGTTGGGAATTCTGGCAACACTTTGAGATGCCGCTATATGACAATCATCAAAGGCATAATAAACTGTGCAGACATAATGACAATTAAGTCAGGCATACAATTGCTTTTACTCTTCATAAATGTTCAATTATAACACACCAAATATCAAGTATTTTACCACAAAATTTCAGAATTTTAAATTTTAGCGATCATATTTAGAATCTACATGTAAAATGCATTCAAATGAGTACAAACATGCCCAGTAGTGGTTTAGTGCTTACAAAGATAGGTCGCGATATTTTTAGTCATCATCATCCCACAAGCAAAGCAGCCGAGCATTAATGATGCATATGATTGCTACGCACCCATGCATTTCATATCGTCACACTTGTTTAAATTGCACCATGTAATTTATGCATAATAAATACCCAATTTTATTCCATGCCTCATAATTAGTCATAATAATTCAATAGTAATTATGTAATTAAACAGAGAGGGAATTGGGCCAAGCTTGGTAGACTTGTTATAAGACATTTGGTTATTATTTTTGTTAGATAATAACTGTGTTTCCTATCCTTAGGCAGAGATATTTTATATAGCATCTGGCTCCTTGACCGCACATGTTCACATCAGCTCTAAATTGATCAATCAGCAAAAATTTGATCATAATAGCACATTTGATTTCATTAAAAAATCACAAATAGCTGACCTGATGGGAGCACAAGCCATTTGTCAGCAATTTTCCAAAGGGAATTTTCTAAATGTTCAAATCAATGGGAGGGGGCATGTCCCCCTGCCCTATGATGCTATTCCACAGGATCCTTTTAATGTTAATACCTGTTAATGACTATCATCAGCATTGACTGTTGAAGCAGTTTCTGAATTTTTCTGCATCAGAATTACAGTATATAGCCTATTTACTTTCAATCTAAACTTTAAATCTTAATGTCAATTTTTATGTCAATTTTCATCTTGATTAAATTGCCACAGGTTTGCAATTTTCAAAATGTAATTAGCACATTAATGATTATGTTCTAAAAATGCACAACAACATGTACTGTGTAGTGAATTGTATATGGGTAAATTGATCAAATCACCAAATGGATTTTCATTCAATTGATGTAGGTCAAAATATTAACAATATTATATAAATAACACCGTCGTGTGCAGGATCTGTTCCTGCGGGGGGCTCAGATGGGCTTTCAGAATTATGTGGGGGGCTTAATGGCTAAAATTGCCAAAAAATGGCTGATTTTACATGATTTTTAACAAAGTGTGGGGGCTTCAGCCCCCAAAGCACCCCCCTGGACACGCCACTGAATAAAATTTGCTTTATTCATCAGTCATCATCACTGAGGGATTTATTTTAACGCAGTATAACCTTGCATCTTTAAATACAAGTAATGCCTCTTCTGGCCCTCACTCAATTGAATACAATACAGAAGATGCATAATAAAGTCCCCTAGAATCCCTCTCCTAACCCCATAAGAAATTCATCACAAGGCCATCTCGTTGCTAGGCAACAAGCTGACATGGTGACATCCCAACACAAGATGCAATATAAACGTATGTAAATCTACTCAAATCAAGAAAAAATTGAAGATTTAAATTGAAAATTGAATCGAAAAAAAGCTTCAAAAATATGCCTTGAAGCCATCCCGTGACAAATGCTTCACTTTAGCGATGGGTCGATACAGTATCATATATTTCCAACTTGCAGGTATTCCTTATGGGTTCACAGGGTTCACATTCCCCATACGACACCCGTCCCCCATGCGCATACAAGCGCATACATTTGAGCAATTTTACCAAATTAAGCTGACATGCAATTACGTTGATGTGTAGAATTTGCGATGTACGTTAAAAACTGTGTGCACATTTTTTTCTCTTCTCCTGGATCGATTGGGCTGTTCCAGTTGAAATTCCCACACCCCCTATGGAAGACATGACCTTAATCTCCCACACAGCGGGTGTAGATTTCAAATGGAGTCACCCATTTAGATAACCCTATTTGAAATTCACACTCCCTTTGTGGAAGATTAAGGTCATGTCTTCCAAAGGGGGTGTATGTATTGTAACTGGAATAGCCCATTGGTGGTGAATGCAAACCACTTTACACAGCTGCCTGTTTTATAACAGATTTCCATATTTTCTGGCACACAATAAGGGTACCGTTGGGTAAAGGAAGAAGTCAGTTGTGACATTTTTTCACATAATATGACATGGTATATATAGCAATAATCTGGAGTATGTTGGTTATGCAGTAATACTTAGGAGTATATGGGTTAACAATGTCCCATGAGCCTTATTGGCTATTCCAGTTGAAATCCATACCCCCTATGGAAGATGTGACCTTAATCTTCCACACAGGGAGTGTGAATTTAAAATGGGGTTACCTGAATTAGTGGCTCTGTTTGAATTTGTTACCCCTGTGTGGGATATTAAGGTCATGTCTTCCATAGGGGTGTATGTATTTCAACTGGAATGGCCCAATAGATCGTGTAAGCCTAAAAGCCATGGCATGGAAACTTTCTTCCTTACTATTTTTACTCACAGATTAGGCACAAAAAAGTATGTGCCTGCTTGTGTTCGTCTTGCAGTGCACAATTATCGCCGAGAAATTGGCCAATTTAAATTTTTAAAACAAAATATTAGGAAAAGTATGTTTTTAAGCATTTTTTGGAAATATTGTATGATTAAAACTTAAATTAGTGACAATATTATTTGATTCTGTGTATATGAAAGAATGTAAGTTTGGAAAGTTTTGAACAAAATGCACCCCCTCCCCCCTTAGCAACACTGCTGGTAAACTCTTATGGTATTGTTTTACTGACGAACATGTCTGGCCTTGTACATAGATATGTTTGAAAAATAGGTATCTAAATGTGAAGAAATAGAAATAGTTTTTCTCCTTTATGCCTGCCCCCCTCCCCGATCAAGGAAGTCCAATGCATAGCTACACCATGCAAGCTCATACAGTCAATACATGTGTATGCACACACCTACAGGCACCGATCAATTTATTACCACACATATGCCGAGAAATTAATATGTATAAGTGTGACAAATATATGTCATATGCAATTTAAGATGGATGACAAAAATTAGTGACCATGAGGCTGCATGAATCATGGATCCGATACTATCCAAACTTGTAATATGATGTAATCTTACTAAACGAGTTATATGGTGGAAGAGGTGATGTTGAGATATGGCAGCAAATAATGTGTACTTTCTTTTATATTTTATTGTTTTTTCAAGCATGAAATGGGCTGTATCTTAAAAACTGTAAGTTCAATTTGGATGAGTTTTAGCACATTGGTAGCATTTAAAAATATATTATTAGTAGTAAGAAAATTGGAAAATTTGTTGTGTATGACATGTGACTCATTTGTTTGATGGTATTATGTGATGGAAGTCATCTGTATATTTGGATTAGAATCAGAAGTAGTTTTTTTCATGAATCGTGATTATTTGATAGTATCTCAGACTGCCTTAGGTGAGTCTTGGTAATGCAATAAAGTCAACACCAGCAATGATCTAATGATGAATAGGATAAATTTGTCAAAACAACAAGGACATTAACAAATATGCAAATAAGGTAGCATATTTAAATAAACCAGAAAGACAGCGAAAATATTAAAAACCCTAAAGTATATAGGAATAACATAGTGTAGGTGTGGATCTTCAGTAGATAGCATAATAATGTGCTTGTTCTTATTGCTATCTTCAGTAGATAGCATAATACTGTGGTTGTTCTTATTATTATCTTCAGTAGATAGCATAATAATGTGGTTGTTCTTATTATTATCTTCAGTAGATAGCATAATGTGGTTGTTCTTATTGCTATCTTCAGTAGATAGCATAATACTATGGTTGTGTATATTGCTTTCTTCGGTAGATAGCATAATAATGTGGTTGTTCATATTGCTATCTTCTGTAAATAGCATAATACAGTGGTTGATCTTTCTGCTATCTTCAGTAGATAGCATAATGCTGTAGTTGTTCTCATTGCTATCTTTAGTAGATAGCATAATTCTGTGCTTGTTCTTATTGCTATCTTCAGTAGATAACATAATACCATGGTTGTTCTTATTGATATCTTCAGTAGATAGCATAATACTGTTGTTGTTCTTATTGCTATCTTCAGTAGATAGCATAATAGTGTGGTTCTTATTGCTATCTTCAGTAGATAGCATAATAATGTGGTTGATCTTAATGCTATCTTCAGTAGATAGCATAATAATGTGGTTCTTATTGCTATCTTCAGTAGATAGCATAATACTATGGTTGTGTATATTGCTTTCTTCGGTAGATAGCATAATAATGTGGTTGTTCATATTGCTATCTTCTGAAAATAGCATAATACAGTGGTTGATCTTTCTGCTATCTTCAGTAGATAGCATAATGCTGTAGTTGTTCTCATTGCTATCTTTAGTAGATAGCATATTTCTTTGCTTGTTCTTATTGCTATCTTCAGTAGATAGCATAATACTATGGTTGTTCTTAATGCTATCATTAGTCGCATAATACTGTGGTTGATCTTAATGCTATCTTCAGTAGATAGCATAATACTGTGGTTGTGCATATTGCTTTCTTCAGTAGATAGCATAATAATGTGGTTGTTCTTATTGCTATCTTCAGTAGATAGCATAATACTGGTTGTTCTCATTGCTATCTTCAGTAGGTAGCATAATACTGTGGTTGTTCTTATTGCTATCTTCAGTAGATAGCATAATACTGGTTGTTCTCATTGCTATCTTCAGTAGATAGCATAATACTGTGATTGTTCTTATTGCTATCTTCAGTAGATAGCATAATACTGGTTGTTCTCATTGCTATCTTCAGTAGATAGCATAATACTGTGGTTGTTCTTATTGCTATCTTCAGTAGATAGCATAATACTGGTTGTTCTCATTGCTATCTTCAGTAGGTAGCATAATACTGTGGTTGTTCTTATTGATATCGTCAGTAGATAGCATAATACTGTGGTTTTACTTATTGCTATCTTTTGTAGATATCATAATACTGTGGTTGTACGTGTTGCTATCTTCTGTAGATAGCATAATACTGTGGTTGTTCTTATTGCTATCTTCAGTAGATAGCATATTACTGTGGTTGTTCTTATTGCTATCTTCAGTAGATAGCATAATACTGTGGTTATACTTGTTGCTATCTTCAGTAGATATCATAATACTGTGGTTGTTACTATTGGTATCTTCAGTAGATAGCATAATACTGATTGTTCTTATTGCTATCTTCAGTAGATAGCATAATACTGTGATTGTTGTTATTGCTATCGTCTGTAGATAGCATAATACTGTGATTTTTCTTATTGCTATCTTCAGTAGATATCATAATACTGTCGTTGTTATTGCTATCTTCAGTAGTAGATATCATAATACTGTGATTATTCTTATTGCTATCTTCAGTAGATATCATAATACTGTGGTTGTTCTTATTGCTATCTTCAATAGATAGCATAATACTGTGGTTGTTCTTATTGCTGTCTTCAGTAGATAGCATAATACTGTGGTTGTTCTTATTGCTATCTTCAGTAGATAAAACAATACTGTGGTTATTCTTATTGCTATCTTCAGTAGATAGCATAATACTGTGGTTGTGTATATTGCTTTCTTCAGTAGATAGCATAATAATGTGGTTGTTCATATTGCTATCTTCTGTAAATAGCATAATACAGTGGTTGATCTTTCTGCTATCTTCAGTAGATAACATAATAATGTGGTTCTCATGGCTATCATCAGTAGATAGCATAATATTGTGATTGTTCTTATTGCTATCTTCAGTAGATAACAACAATAACAAACTGGTTGTTCCTGTTGCTATCTTCTGTAGATAGCATAATACTATGGTTGTTATTATTGCTATCTTCAGTAGATAGCATAATGCTGTGGTTGTTCTTGTTGCTATCTTCTGTAGATAGCATAATACAATGGTTGTTATTATTGCTATCTTCAGTAGATAGCATAATGCTGTGGTTGTTCTTGTTGCTATCTTCAGTAGATAGCATAATACTATGGTTGTTCTTATTGCTATCTTCAGTAGATAGCATAATACTATGGTTATTATTATTACTATCTTCAGTAGATAGCATAATGCTGTGGTTGTTCTTATTGCTATTTTCAGTAGATATCATAAAACTGGTTGTTCTTGTTGCTATCTTTAGTACTCTCTAAATGTAAAAGAGTGAAAATTTCACTCGGAACTTGGAGTGATTTCATTCTCACATTTTTTTTCGAGCGGTTAGTCGTTCTTTTAGAGTGAAAAAAAGCTTCTACTCGGTCAATCTAGATTCACTCCTTACAGAGTGACCCAAAATTACCGCTCAATTTCAGAGTGAAATCAGAAGCACTCTTTGCTGAGTGAATCCACACAGTTCGTACAGCCAATCAGAAAGCCGGATTTTCATGCTGAGAGCCACGAAAAAATTTTGATTATTCATTCGCGAATAGTCGTTGCAGCAATGGCCGTGGAGTTGTCAGTAGCAGTTTGGCGGAGAAATAGCCAATATTTTCGTTGTTAAGTATACGTTGCACTATTTTATTTATATGTTGAATCATTGCAGATTGTAATCGACAACTAAAAATCTGATGTTACTGTCTCAAAGGTGATAATTGTACCCATGAAGCTTCTTCATTTTGTTGAACACATTGATTCACATTGTTGGTCCAGCATTACGGTGGCACACTCATGCACTGCTATGCATACCTGGTGTATTACTTCATAAACCTGTAAATGGTTGAGTGTACTTGTGTAATAATTGTAATGTTTGTTATACTGCGTCAGCCTTTTTATTGTTAGTATGTACCCGATCACGTCTCCGAGTCCGATGCGCTAGTCATGCTATACATACCAGTAGCTAGTAGCCACAGGATCACATGCAGCAAGGCCATACCTAGCTAGGCTTAGGCCATAGGATCAGGCCAAAGCATAGGCCTGTTATCTCTGACCAGTCTCTAATTTATCATGTTTATATACTGCAGCACATTATATCTGCATGTGTGATGCCAAAAGTCACAGAGGACTATAGGCCTCTATGTCTGACCAGTCTCCAAAAGGCTGTACTATTACAGCACGTCTATCTGCATGTGTGATACTAGGCCTATGGTCCTACGTTACTAAGCTTTAAATCATGCCAAAATTACCATTTTAATCTTAATTAACATGTAATAACACTTATTGTGTTGTAATTCCTTTGCTCACAAAAATACATGAATGAATGAACATTTTGTGCCTATTTCTGTGATTATTTTTGTCAGTCTCATTCACTTCTTTATTTCAGAGCTATTAACTCAAAAGAGTGGTTTTCCACTCCTCTTTGGAGCTGTATGAGTGACCACTCCTTTTGGAGTGAAATTCACTCTCCTAAAGAGTGATTTTATTCACTCTTTTTTTCGAGTGAATATCCTCACTCTTTTGGAGAGTGAATTTCACTCTAAAAGGAGTGGTCACTCATACGGCTCCAAGGAGGAGTGGAAAAACCACTCTTTTTGAGCTGTTTTTCACTCTTTCACATTTAGAGAGTAGATAGCATAATACGGTGGTTGTTCTTAATGCTATCTTCAATAGATAATAAAGTTCTTATTACTATCAACAGTAGATAGCATAATAATATGGTTGTTCTTAATGCTATCTTCAGTAGATAACATAGTGGTTGTTCTTATTGCTATCTTCAGTAGATAGCACAATACTGTGGTTGTTCTTATTGCTATCTTCAGTAGATAGCATAATACTGCAGTTCTTATTACTATCAACAGTAGATAGCATAATACTATGGTTGTTCTTAATGCTATCTTCAGTAGATAGCATAATTCTGTGCTTGTTCTTATTGCTATCTTTAGTAGATAGCATAATACTGGTTGTTCTTATTGCTATCTTCAGTAGATAGCATAATACTGTGCTTGTTCTTATTGCTATCTTCAGTAGATAGCATAATACTCTGGTTGTTCTTATAATACTGTGGTTGTTCTTATTGCTATCTTCAGTAGATAGCATAATACTGTGGTTGATCTCATTGCTATCTTCAGTAGATAGCATAATACTGTGATTGTTCTTATTGCTATCTTCAGTAGATAGCATAATACTCTGGTTGTTCTTATAATACTGTGGTTGTTCTTATTGCTATCTTCAGTAGATAGCATAATGCTGTGGTTGATCTCATTGCTATCTTCAGTAGAGATAGCATAATACTGTGATTGTTCTTATTGTTATCTTCAGTGGATAGCATAATACTGTGATTGATACTTGCTTTCATCTGTATACTGCATAATAGTTTGTTTGTTATTTCCAAGGTTGTTTTCACTGTCTGCAGTCTCTAATTGATTAATTTGAATGAAACAATTCATCAAGTGGTCATGGGCATCACTATTAGACATGTTGCAAGACTACTTAGTGGCAGGTGAAGGACTGTTTTCAGAATTTTCATGAAAGTCACTTACAACTTACCTAGCTATTTTATAACACATTCTTAGTCAGTGGGAGTGGTCTAGTTCGTAGAAACATTTCTGATTGGACAATCGCATGATTTCGGGTGCCGTCTATCAGGCCGTAGACGACCCCACGTCATCATGCGTCTTGATAATGTGTAACACGCGTGTAGAGGTGCGAGTATGTATCGCGCTGGATGCGTAGACTAGTGCGGAATACGTGAACGCGCTAGCAATACACGCAAAAGAATACGTGAAGTCGTAAACAAGTTTCTTTCATTTTATAATGAGGGGAGTTTTTATGACGGTAACTTAGTTTTTGCTTTAAAAATTTGTTTACAGTTATTAAAATAATATTTAACTGACTAAGAATGAGAATAGCGATAGGAATTTTGATTTTGTTTATCCTCACCTATGATAGAGCGACAGGCAGGTCCAATATTTTATCGTAGTGGATACCGGCTGCGCCGGCATCCACTACTCAAAATATTGGACCTGCCTGTCGCTCATCACACGGTAGAGGATAGGCAAAATCAAAATTCCTATCGTTTATTCTCTAAGTGGGGTATCTGAATTTTTAATATGTTATGAAAAGGATTTACTGATGGCAATAAATGCCATCGATGGAAGGTCTTCTTATGCTCACACAAACTTGGAAAGAATCAAACATTTTGGCCATGCTTACTGCTGTCCATTCAAAAGTACAGAAAGACCACTCATAACATGGAGGTCACCTTTCCAGACTTCCTGTCTACAAGCAGTAATGGATGCCACCAGTGCTGACATTGTTAAAAACATATTAATAAATTTGGTATCATAGACTGGTCAACAGGTAGCACATGAACTATTTTTCTTCCTGATGATATCTTCTAAAAATAAACTGTTTTGTTTTAAAGTGGTTGTTGTTGCTATTAATATTCGTTAGTATTACCATATATATATTACTATGATGTCTGTGCGGTGCGGTGCCATCTAAATAGCTACATAGAACGATGTTATGTGTTACTGGTTACTATACAAAATCTTATGAACAACATAACTGTGGTGCTTTGTATACCTTTATCGATTTTTGATACAGCTTTGTACCAGGGTGCGTTTTTATCAAACCATAAGATCTATTGTCTGTTGCCCCAAGCTTTAGAAAAATTATAATTGCAACACTTTTCAGGGGATTGTATAAAATTATCGTACATACTATGACTGTTATATCTGTGTTCATGTGTGTAACTTGTGCTTGTGATCATTTCATTAGTGCTTTCTTTAGTAGATAGCTTATTAAAGAAACAACCCTGTATTTCCTCTTATTCCACCGAAACAATGAGCCCCCATGGTTAAAATATGCTCTATCCCCTGTGGCGCCAATGTTGGGCTGTTCCAGTTGAAATCCATATGCCCCCTGTGGAAGACATTACCTTAATCTCGCACACAGGGGGTGCAGATTTCAAATGGAGTCACCCATTCAGGTAACCCATTTAGAATTCACACTCCCTATGTGGAAGATTAAGGTCATATCTTCCATACGGGGTGTATGATTGTGAACTGGAATAGCCAATGCTCAAAGTATTGTTTTTTAATCATGTATCCACCAATTCTATTCTACTCTCTTCCAAACAATTTTACATCAGCTTCACTCATTTTTTAATCGGTAGAACCCATCTCTATTATTCCAAAATTGTGAAAACCTGGGGGCATTCCTCACACTTATTCATCATATCTCATATCTCTTACTAGTCTTGACTGTTGAATTCCAATACCTTATGTAATATGAGAACCTCTCTAGTGTTGTAGGAAAGAATATGATATTGTCTATGTTAACCCACCTCTGCGTTGAGTGCTAGGTTTGACAGGTTGATTTCTAAAACAATATTGGTTTTAATATTCAAGCATATTTTAGCGTAGCATGACCATATGTCACATTTATATTGGGATTATATGAGTACAAACATGCCAGCTATTTTTTCAGTGATTCATTCGAGAAAAAAATAATGTAAATTTTTTCTTTCTCTCCTTGATCATATGTCTGTCTGTCTCGCTCTCTCTCCTCCCCCTCTCTTTCTTTCTCTCTCTCTCTCTTCCCTTGGCTTTCTGTCTCATTCTTTCCCTTTCTCCTTCTCTCCTTTCCCCTCTCTCCTTCTTTCTCTTTATCCCTTTCCCCTCTCTTATTCTTCCCTTCCTATATCTTTATCATATAGCATTAATAATTTGAAGAGTTGAGATGACAAATCAATATTATCCATTTTTCTGAATTTGAGATATCATATAGGCAACTAGAACTGGTTAAATAATAAAGACAATAATAAGAAAATGTGTGCTGCTTTTAATCGGTTTCAAAAAATACATTGGAATTTTTAAAATAGGTGTCAATTATTAAAAGCTAGCATTATAGGGCAGATGTTGGTGTCCTTAGCGGCCAAATTTTGAAAATGGCATTTATTGGCTTTTATTATCTGAACTCTTCATTTGTTGGGGATTATATGACATATGAACTAAGAACCACTTGATAAAGCACAAAGATGTTTGTACTTATCAGTGGCGTGTCTGGGGGGCTTAGGGTGCTGAAGCATCGTGTAAAATCAGCCGTTTTTTGGCAATTTTAGCCATTAAGCCCCCCCCCGTATAACTCTGAAAGCCCCTCTGAGCCCCCCACGTCGGTGCTTATTGTCTCAAATATGAACATTTGACTTTCTGTTTGATATTTTATTAAAATGGAATCTGTCATCAGTTGACGATGGTCAGGCTAAACACCTGATATGATGGCTTGAAAATGTGGAGTTTTGTACATGTACGACTCGTACACAAATCTGACAATTAATCACCCCATCATGGACCTGACATTAGACCCATAATGGGGGGACCTATATTTTATTTTTTCTAAAGGTGTGTGTGTAGTGCTGTCTGGAATAGGTCTTGTAACCTTGGACGTCCACAGTGTTTGTGTCCATGGTTATACAGGTGAAAATAGATGTACACATCCTACACATGTATATACACCACCCAGTGACATAACTAGACTTTTGCAATCAAGGGGCAGCACATGGGGGGGGGGGGGGCAGTGGCAAATCTCTCACCAGGGGGTATAGAGATCCATGAGATGCATGTACAAACCACAGGGGGCAATACTTGGTGACAGTAAGGAGAAAATATGCCACCAGGAAGGCCAACCGGGGTAGAAATATGGATCCTCCATTGAAGCATGTACAAACCGTCGATTCATTTGGGGAATCGGGGGAAAGGGGCTCCTATACCTGTCTCCCTGTCCTCGCTGGTTATGCCAGTAAACTTCACACACACACATGTACGTATGCAAGGAGACATGCACATGTAAACAAATGGAGCCTATGGATACATCAGATATCCGTTTAAACCAAACTATATTCATCATCGTAAATATTTTATGGCAATTTAGACATCTAATAATGAAAAATTGACTACAATGTCGGCTTGAAATGAACTGGTAAAATCTTCACCCAAAAGGTTAGGCAAATGATATGATAACATAAAAGAAAGCCGGCGTAGAAAGCGTCTGTGGAAAGTGGTCCTTGGCATTTCCGTTATGGTGATGAATCATGCGTCGTAATGGTCCTTAACTACAAGATCATTTCAAAATACAAATTCATTGACTGTTTTTTTAACATATTAAGCAATATCTCTTCATCATATAATCAGTTAATGCTCAACTCACTATGCAGTAGCATGACAAGGTTGAAAGTAGTAGTGAGTGATGTAGTGATGGACGTGTAAGAGACTACCAATTAGTTTCAGTTCAAGGTTACTCTTTTACTGTTCAAGTCGTAATTTTCGCACTACATTTATTTTTGCAATTTTCACGCTCCAAGCAGCTACCACGAAAATAACAACAAGCGAATATATCCCTTTTGTTTTGAGGTCAAAATAAGGAAGCTTTGAATAAAAAAAATTCAAACAAGTGAAATAGTTCAAAATTACCAAAGTGCGAAAATATAATCACACACAAATTTGCACTTTTACAGCAGCATAAGCTAGATAGGGATGTCATGAGCAACGCAAGCCGTGTAGCGATTTCTTGCATAATTATACTCACTGCCTTGAAAAGACTGATGTAGTAAGTAGTCACGTAATCTTAGTTCTTACTGACAGAGCACCGCACCTTATTATAAACCAGTTTAGTATTGTGAATTCTGATACAGATTTCAGATTACAGAAGCGTTGGGAATTGGGAATATAATGTCATGGCTCAGATATTTAATGGGAAAAATTTTGACAAATTTTCTTATGTCAATACATGTTTAGGGTTGATACGCCATAGAAAGCTGTTTGAAATCCAAATCCTGCTGGAGATTTCAGATTAGAAATGTGTTGGGAATTGGGAATATGTGACATGTCTTGGAAATTTAATGTTAAAAATTTGGATAATTTTGTGAGTGGTAAGAAACATATGTTTAAGGTTGATATTACATAGAATGCTATACCATCGCTAATTCCATCCAAGGATTCGGATGAGAAAAGTGTTGAGAACTGGGAATACTATGCCAAGTGAAAAATTCTTACAAAATTTGTGAGTGTCAAGAAATTCTAGAAAATGACAGTTTAACCCACTCAATGTGTTACAGTTGGGAATATCATTTTGCTATTGTGCTTATATTAAAAATTTGGACAATTTTCAGGTGTCAGGAAAATACATGCTTAATGATGTTATTTAAAGTGAAAATTTTGAGTGTCAAGTAATAAATGTTTAAGGCTGATACTCACTATAAAGCTACTTGAAATCTGCTTTTTATGTAGTTTAATATTTTAGCTATGTTCTTCTGTTTCTAATTTTTTCATATGTAAGGCCTTGGGGTTGTGTTTTCAATGTAAGGCACATTTTATAAATCCCACTTATTATTATTATTATTATCTGCATTTTGACCCATGATTTCAGATTAGAGATGCGTTGGGAATTGGGAATATTGTGCCATGGCGTAGAAATTTAATGTTACAGATTCAGACCATTTTTTGAGTGGCAAGAAACATTTTGTTTAAGGTTTGTATTTATATATGGAAAGCTGCTTGTAATTTGCATTCTACCCATTTCAGAATAGAGAAGTGTTCGGAATTGAGAAATTTGTGCCATATCTCAGAAATTGAATGTGAAAAATTCTGACAAGTCTGTGAGTATCAAGATTGTGTTCAAATCTGATACTCGGCAGAAAGCTGCTTTAATATCCTGTTGCATCCCTTGTGAATGCTATAATACAACACTGTGATTTTCAATTAAAAGTGCTGGTCAGTAAACCATCTCTCTCAAAGGTAGCATTTTTTGTATTTAAAGGAAGATTCCTTCATTTTCCTTGTGATTTTTAAAAGTAAAAGTATGTCATATTATACACCGGAATTATACACAATTATTACGTCACAAGATATTTCATATAAATGATTAAGAAAGTTTTTTTTTCATTTAGATCAAAATGTAAAGGATATTGATATTATGTCAGATAATTTATATTTGAATCTAGTAACTGACTACTCCCTGTTATAGTCATTCAAGATTTTGTTTTAAATGTGTGAAATAAGAGTGTTGTGTATCAAAAATAGGCTACCCATTGGAGTATAAGTTACACAGATCCTATATATTAATAATGAAACATGTTACTTTTCAAATATTACTATGAATATGTGACACGATCTGGTCCATGGGGGCCAAAGGCAGCAAATTTGAAACTGAGATAAAGGTAAAAATATGGAATAAAAAAATAATAAACATAAATAGACATCAAAAACTTCATAACTTTAGAACCAAGTATGCTAGACCTTTGGTGTTTTCAGTAAATGATAGCCTATTGTATGTATAATGTAATAATTACAGTAACTCAATTTTCAAAAATGCCTCCTTTGGCCCCATGGACCAGATCGGGTCACATATATTACCTAGAAATGGTGGATGCATCAGCATGCAGCCATAGAACATAATGTAATTTTTGTGCGACAGAGTTTTGCTGACAATTTTAAAGGAACAATTCCAATACATCATACGGATTCTTATAGGAACCAGTCAATTTTGATAACTGCATCTCTCTATAATATTTTCAGTGTAATACAGGACATTTGCATTATGTGAATGCTTACATGTAGACTTCACATTACATGTGCCAAGTGTGTTCGCCGAGGCATTCAAAGCGAGGACATGATATAATTTTTTACATTCAAAGTGAGGCCATTTTGACAAAGTGAGGTCAAAATCTGAGTCCTCGCTTTGTGACTATGTTCATTGAATAACACTCTTCCTATAGGGTGTATGTTATTTCCTCACTTTGTATGCACGTTTACCAACAAAGTGAGATGAACTCACTTTGAATGTGTTGTACCTAAAAATGTCTTCGGTTTGAATGCCGGGACAGACACATAAATTAATAGACACATGTGTATAACAAGTCTTCGATTTGAATGACCGCGCACTAGGGGTGTGTCACCAAGTGTATAATACCCAAGAAAAATATATGGACACATGATTGTGCTTGAGCATAAAGCCTGACCCTCTAATTTAGCAGGCAATTGCTCTGCTGTTGAATCTGAGACCATATAGTCTCAGGTTGAATGTAGGCCTATAGTAGTTTCATATGGTACACTTTCCTAAGTGGTCTAATTGTTTCAAAGTTTTAACCACCTGTTTTCATTGCATATAGTAAAATATGTTAAAATAAACTTCTTACAGTAAAGTTATATCTAACTACATGTATCATCGAATAATCCAATTAAGTACTTCAGATATTTGAAACTTCATAATATTCCTCAATTTTAAGACAAGTAAATCAAATTATCATCTAAAATACAACATACTTAAAATATTCTATGGAAGAATAAAATATTCCATGTAACATGAGTGGTTTCTAAGCAGATGAACCACATGTTCATGTATTTTTGAAACATTTGATACGTATACCGTTACTAACGATAAGAGAAATTCAATCGTTTCAATCGAGATATGCGATACATTTGTTACTCCCAGTTTTTATACATAATTAATGGTAAAGATACAGCCTTAAGCATGTATATCAGCTTATAACAACTTCTGTAGACATCTTATACATACTCTTAGTACTGATGACCATGAAACAGGAGAATGTCTTTGTATAATACTTTGTATACAGTCCAGGCTTCTTGTATACAAAATATAATTATAATTACGATTCCTATGCAAATTTTACACCCATCTCAAGAACCACTGAACCAATACTAGTCATGTTTGTACTCATTTGAATGCATTTTTCATGTAGATTTCAAATATGGTCATTATACCACAAAATTCTTTAAATTTTTAAATTTTTATTTTTATTTTTCAGACCTGTCGACTGCTAAAGGGTTAAGCTTAAGCTATGGATGCATGATGTATGTGCTTTGTGAAAATCTCATCAGAGATGCAAGATGCATGTGCAGGGTGCAGGTGGTGTGAGCCGTCACTTTCTTCCGGACTTACGCATGTTAAAGACAGACGAATGGTCCAGTGAGTTGTTACACGACAAAGGGAAGCACGGGACAATGAATTCTGATGTTATTTAGCTGTGCTGTTGAGAGCTGTGTGGCATAATTAGGTTTTTACCTATTAGGAAGGGGCAGTGTAGGACAATGACAGAGTTAATTGTGTGTTATTTAATAGCATGGTTAGGCTTTTGGAGGCCTGATTTTGAAACTATAGACCTTTATAAGGAAGGTGCAGCTGGTGAAGGGATATACGAAATCAAGTACTTCCATGCATGTGTGCAGTATGTTGTGCTTATTCTTTAACTGAAAAAAAAAATCAAAAATCAAATATATTTAAAACAAAATTAAGTGGGAACAGGAATTTCTTGGATATCTATTTATGAGTTACATAAAGGTCATGTAAATGTTTTATCTGAATAAAATGCTACAACAAATGTTGTGAAAATGTTATTGTGAAATATATTTTGGCAAATGTTGATGCAAAATGTTTTGTCAATATTTGATAACATTGTGTTAGAATGTTTGCATCAAGTTTTTAAAAATGTTTTTTGAATGCTATTAAAAACATTTTATACCCTTTATAACCCAACATTTAAATGGGTAAATGTTTTCTGTAAAACATTTTGTGTTTGCTGAGGACCAGAGTTTTTTTCACCATTTAAATGTTTTCTGTAAAACATTTTGTGTTTGCTGAGGACCAGAGTTTTTTTTCACCATTTAAATGTTTTCTGTAAAACATTTTGTGTTTGCTGAGGACCAGAGTTTTTTTCACCATTTAAATGTTTTCTGTAAAACATTTTGTGTTTGCTGAGGACCAGAGTTTTTTCACCATTTAAATGTTTTCTGTAAAACATTTTGTGTTTGCTGAGGACCAGAGTTTTTTTCACCATTTAAATGTTTTCTGTAAAACATTTTGTGTTTGCTGAGGACCAGAGTTTTTTTTAACCATTTAAATGTTTTCTGTAAAACATTTTGTGTTTGCTGAGGACCAGAGTTTTTTTCACCATTTAAATGTTTTCTGTAAAACATTTTGTGTTTGCTGAGGACCAGAGTTTTTTTCACCATTTAAATGTTTTCTGTAAAACATTTTGTGTTTGCTGAGGACCAGAGTTTTTTTTCAAGACTTATTTCAAATCCATCTCTTGTCTCCTGGTCTAGGAAGCAACTGTGCAGAGAATTCTCTTAAATCCATCGTGCTCTGATACTCTTTCCCTCCCATTCTCGCTTCTCCCATTTCTTCTACCTTTAATACCCAGAACAGTTTATGCTCCATTACATTCCCCTCCCACCCTCTCTCACTAACCATTTTCTTCCATGTGGTAGGATCAGTCATGCACACAAATTATATTTGACCACAAAATATTAAAATTATAATATGGAAAAATATATCCATGGTTCTATATTATGTTTGCATATATTTACCTTTATCATTATTGTTTAAACGATTTTGATTTTAATATCAAATTTAAATTGCTGTTCATTTTTATTATTATTATTTATAAATGGACCTTTTGAATAGAAAGCTTGTAAAGGTCACAAATTATTTGTTACAATTTAAAGTGTGCTGCTAATATTTTGTAAAAGAAAATTGCTGTAAAAATCAAGCATTTCACAGTATATATTTCAGATGATGGAGTATGCCCTGTAACATGGAGATTACCATTAGTCATTCAAGGATTATTAATTTATTGCGCATGGCTACAATTATATAACTCTCAAAATGATCTATATTAAGGCTTTCTAGCATGGGGCTATTTAAGAAAATGGCAAAAATTTAAAACCCAGGTAGGTGCAGGAAACTCAAAACAAGTGCGAAGGTTCTTACAGGTCAACAATTGCTATTTTGTACTCCTTTAAGTGTGCTTTTAACTTTTTGTAAAAGAAAATAAAAGAATAAAAATTCAACATTTCACCAGTATATGGTCAATTCCAGCTTAAAGCGGACAAAATTCTCTCTATGTTAACTTTCCACTTTAAAATGTCATTAATAAAGGAAATCACGTTATTGATGGAGCATATCATGTCACGTCCAATGTGCTCTCTTTGTGCATATAGGCCTTTACTAGCAAGTCATACCAGGGGACAAGTTATGATAGCTTAAATGAATTGGCGCTACCCACTAATTCAAAGATAAAGCACCATATATGTCATTGAATGTCCTTCAATCAAAATGAAATTATTACCGTTAGAAAGACGTTTGCATGATCTCTCATCATATGTAAAACGATTGAATTCCACCAAAGTTTGTGGACTCTAGAGGCCATTAAGTCAATTTGGCTAATAATTTTGTTACCGCGTATCAAAAATAAAATGATCGTTCTGAAAAATGTTAAGTGAATATGCCATAAATGACTATATCATGAAACGAAGTTTCGTTCTATAATTCTGAGGTCCAAGTGATTATTTTATGCAAATACGTTTTACCCATAAAATTCCATAAAATCAAATTTGACGTTACCCACGTATCAACTGTTACCCACGAGTCCAGCAAATATAATTGCCATAACTTAAATTAACATTTAATGACTTTGGACACTGAATTTAGTTTGACAAGCGCTTAAAATTGTAAATCGTAAAAATACGTTCACCGCTTTAAAAAAGAATCTACAACGGTTTAAACTTTTGTTACCCACGAATCCCGAATAGATGCTAACCTTGAAAAATAAGGAGATTGTTTATTTTAAGTTTAAATCAGCACATATTCAAGCCATGGGTATGCTATAATTTTGACAGTACTTACAGTTTATACACCTAAGAAACGCATAAACCCCAAACGGTACTATAGTACTTATAGCTTTACCCACTTAATTGGCGTTACCCACTTAATCCAAGGATTTACTTGTAAATTATATGTTTCTTATGCATCTTAACATTTTGAAAACATGCGAAATAGGTTCCAAAACAGTCCTGTTTAATAGCGTCCTCTTTAAGGTATACTGAAGCTGCATCATGAAGTTTTGATTGATTATCCTAAATTACCATTTTGGGGGTAAATGCAATTGGTTAGAGAAACGGGAATCATTGAAACACAATGGAGGAATAACCGCATGGTGGTTTCCAACCTTCTGTAATATTTTCTATGTTGCCGCTTACCAATACATACCTTCAAATATGTGTTACCCACGAACATTTTGGTTACCCACGAATCCCTACTTAAATAATAGTTAACAATGTATTGATAGTGTTTTAGTTCATAGGAACTGTCAAACACGAGTTAATAGAATATTGCTGCATGAAAATATGGAATGATTTTACTAAAATAATAATATAAAACTGTTTGCTCTGTCTATTTGAATTTGGCAACTTCATTATTCTCTAAATTTTTATACCCAAAATGCCATAATGATCCATTCTAAATATTCCATGTAGTCTGTATTTTGATTAAAATTCATTTTAGTGCCATTGCAGCCTGAATTATTGACATACGGAAAAGTATTTTTTATTTTTATTAAAAAAAAATTAATAGGAATTGCTATTTTCCAGACGCTGTTACCCACGAATCCATCCGAGATCCTCATCCTGCGACGAGATACAAAATCTAACTTTATATTTATATGAAGCATTTATTCTAATCTTCGAAATAATACAGTAATGTTAAATGACAGCCACTTTGGAAAGAGTTCGAAGAATTGACACAATCTTAACTGTACACCTGGTTCTTTCTTAAAATTTGTAATAACCAAAATATTTCTTTGTAGATATATGTAATAATATTCTATTTTACGTTCAAAGTCTTCACCGATTTCTAGTGTATATGAGTCACACATAAAATATTGAAAGATATTAAAGAAAGTGAAATTTTATCGCGTACAACAGGTGAAAAATGCTTGAATTCTTGGGTAACATGCATATGCGCATTTAACACTTTATTTGGTCTAGCAAGAAAAGTTATTTTTCAATCCGATGGCACTTCCACCTGATGATTCACTAGACATGATCGTCTCATTTGATAAGTCTAGAATTGAAAAGGAAAACATTTTCAAAATGGCCCCAGAGAGAATTTTGGCCGCTTTGGCTGGAATTGACCATATATTTCAGATGATTGAGTATGCCCTGTAAAGAGGAGATTACCATTAGTCAAGCAAGATGTATTAATTTATTGCGCATGGCTACAATTATATAACTCTTAATGATCTGTATTAAGGCTTTCTTTATTGGCCTTAAATCCCCAGTATCATATTAAAGTATTTTTGGCTATTTCAGAAAAATGGCAGAAATATAGATACTTAAAGCACCGGGTTGTAAGTATTTGGGCTATTTAAGAAAGTGGTGAAAAATAGGCACCTAAATCCCAGTATCATAAGTATTCTGTAAGAAATAATTTGTAAGTTTGCTATAAGTTTAAAGCCTTTTCTCATCAGGGAAAGGCAATTATCAGGCCTTATTGGCCTTCCTGCCTTTTCTATATATTTTCTGTGTCTCTTTTGTACTTTATTGTAAATTGTAATGATATATTTTTTGATGTTGTTGCATATTTTTGTATACGGAAATAAACAAATGAATGAATGAATGAAAGAAAACATGTGACAGAGAAAGAGAACAAAAAGTGACAAAAGCTTCAGATTAAATGTAAAATAGAGTTCTCTGAAATCAGAATAAGATACTGTAGGCTAAAGCATGAAATGATCATGTGTATGAAAATTTCATAAATTTTGTGAGTGCAGTTGATTCGCAAAATTATCATGCATATAAATATTTTTTCTTACTATATGCCTTTAATGAAATGTTTGAATTTGCAAACATGTCATGTCGCAGAAACAGGTTATCTTCAAAACACAAAGTTTGAATGCCATGAAAATATCATGCTTTATTATTAATTTTAATCTTCATGAAAAAAAATGTTCTGGAGGTTTCAAACATGATTTTCATAGCATTGAGTCAGCAGTTCTATCTGGGTTTTTGTGCATGTAAAAGCCGTAAATAAGGCCACTAGAAAAAAATAATTCTTATCGCATTTGTGAAAATATCCCATGTTCATATTTCTGTGAAATTTGTGACCAGAGATTTGGTTGTGAATTTAACAACACATGAATGAACTTTTGTCATGTAACAACATTAATTTTAGCAAAAATATCAACATGCACAAAGGTCCCCTTTGTCAGAAATCACAGAAAGAAATCTGTATAAAAATAACCATCATTTATACAATGCTGTAAAAGTGGAAATTTTCACGCTACATTTATTTTTGAGTTTTTCACATTACAAGCTGCTATCTTGATAATAACAAAATACAAATATATTCCTTTTGTGTATATGTTAAGGTAAGGAAATTTAGAATTGTGAATTTAAAAACAAGGGAAATGGTTCAAAATTGGCAAAGTGCAAATAAATTATGCGCACAAAAATTTCCACTTACAGAGTACATGTTAAACTCTGCTAAGAGTTAATCTGGTGTCAATATAACTGGAAGGTATATGCGATCACCATCTATCTAAATAACAAATTACAAATTTATGGAAATCTGTTTGGTTATAAAATAGGATATTTATGATGCTATCAATAATGTACAATATTTTAATGATACGCAAGATGTTGTTGAGTTTGTCTTGCAGGGACAGTAATGGATTGAAAAAATATTGTGGAAAATTAGTTCTAAACTGATAAAATTGGTCAGATTTTAACCAAAGCTAATTATGCTTTTAACCAGAGTAAATTGTATTTAAAAGATCTTAAGAAATTTATATTAATTGTACTATGTAACATTTCCTCCAAAAATATATTTTGTGATGTAATCTGGTAAAACAAAATTTATAAAAATGGGGAAAATCTGTTCCAACTGACCAGCAGGGAACCAGAAGATGGGATTCAAAAGGATATAACTGTGTCACACTAGCAATGGATAAAAGTAAAAACAGGGAATGTGACATAACATTTAATGTGGGAATAACACAAAAGGTATAAACAAAGTTTAAAAAAACCTTTGTTTATACCTTTGTGTTATTACCCAATTGGATATTATTGTGTCACAAAGTAAAGCAGAAAATGATCAAATGTAATCATTGCATTACCACCAACATGAGGGAGAGGCAGTGATGTAGCTAAGGGGCAAGGAAGGGCACATGTCCTGGGCACTGTCTTGGGGTATGCCGATTCAATCAATTCAGCACCCCCTAGATCAATTCTACACCCTGCAAGTAGTGAAAGTCAAAATAGTCATTTGAAAGACCAAGACCAAAATTCAACTTGATTATAACCAAACTAGTTGTATTTGTGTAATTTTATGTACACTGTGCACAATTTGTTTCAGGAAGAGGGGGCACCATTCTATATCTTTCCCCTGGGTGCCACAACCCCAAGCTACACCACTGGGGAGGGGAGTAATGGGGCCGATTATCTCAGCAGCCCTGATTATTTGTTTATTGTGTTGTACTTCACATATCAAATTTATTTAACTGCAGTTGACATGGGAGGGCAGTCTTTGCTGAAATGGCTGATGCATTATTATTTTTAATAACACAAATGAAACAAATGAACATGAAAAAAGAGATAATCAAAACTGATAAACATTTATAGTATTAAGGTAAAAATAGATTTACATTTAAGATCTGATCAAGAGTGACAAATATAAAATTTGTTTTTGCATTTCTACCCAAAATTAAGAAAAACATTCAATTTGCGTTCACTCAAGTCACTCAAGCCAATACGCTAATTCCTAGAATGTATGCTAAATATAGACATCTCCATCTTGAAATAAAATGATATAAAAGTACAAATCTAATATCCAATTTAGCATTCAAGGTGGCTGTCAAATTAATTTTTCACTACTGTATTTTGTTTTTCCAAAATAACCTTGACTTTTAAACGATACAATTAATTGTACTGTTGTATTACAACTTTGTAATCAATATGGACATGGTAATGGATGGCGCAGGATGGGAACTGTTAGACTGACATTCACTAGGATCCACAACATGCTCATCTATCAGGCACAGTTCTTTAACCCCAATACATTTGCACATGCATTGAATGACCTTTGAAAATTTGGGTACAAAAACTCATACTCTGAAACTTGAGGTCAAATTTTGCAGTATGATTTGTTATTGAGGTTATTGAACTATGCCATTAGGATGAGGTGGTTGTGGTCCATAGTGGTTAGGGCATAGATTCAGATTCAGATTTTATTGACATTCATCTTACAACAAGATATGGTCAAAACATATATAATAATATGATACGATATATATAATACAAATAAAGTACAAGAACAATTACAGTTTACAACTATAAAGAATATAATATAAATTAACTAGGCATAGGCCTATTATTTAAATCCCGTTTTTCAAATGCAGTATAAATGAAATTAGCAACTGCATTGGTGGTGTCAAAATCATTGGCACCCATGATAAGAAGAAACTTATCATTTTCAGTTGTATTGTTGGTAACAAAAATATCATCTATTAACGTCATAAATCTATTACGGATATCGTTATATAAGGAACATTTCATAATGAAATGAAATTAGTCCTCAATTTCATTGAGATTACAATATTTACTAATTCTCCGTTCTGGAGTCAATTTAGGTGAAACATATCTATCCATTTCAATCCTTAATTTATGACAACTAATTCTTAGTTTACAAAAAGTAGATCTATGCCTACGTTTTAATAATGTAACATAATTTTCTAATGAAAATGAACGTTTGAATTGACAATATGTTCGAAGTTTAGTCTGATGGTTTTTACAACATTTAACCATGAATTATTATAAACAGTTTTTAGATTATCTACAATTAATGTGTTAAAATTAGCCTTATTAATCATGGTAGGTCTATTCCATATGTCATATTTATCAATCAGTTTCAAAACATTCATAATACCGGTGGACCAAGAAAAGGTGTTTAGTTTCCTGTTATCAATCAGAGCCTTTGTTACAAGAGAGGTTGAACCTAACATGCAGTTTAAATTAAGTTTCCACCAATATTTTATAGCTAAAGCAATCATAGAAATGAGAATGGGGTAACTTCCCAATTCGCCACGTACAGCATTATTTGTAGCTTTCTTATGAACACCCAGTACTGTTTTACAAAATTTTATATGTACATTTTCGCCAGGAGGCTTATCACAAATATTTACAAAATTAGTATCATTAATGTTTTTACATAAATAAGGCGCCCATATTTCACTGCCGTAACTTAAGATTGGTTGAATGAGAGTACGGAATAATGTAGAGCTGCATTTATAAGAGTTGCTATAAAGGTTTTCACGAACTTTAAAATATGCTTTTAAAGCTTTATCTTTCAGCTTAACCATAGCATTTTGAAATGAACCTGATGGTGTGAAAATAACACCCAAGTAGCAGTATTCATTAGTTATTTTAAGATCAGTATTGCCATAAGTAAATGTGAAGTTCGAATGAGATGACCTTTTTATTAAAAATCATGACGTTAGACTTGTTAATATTTACAGAAAGCTTCCATTTTAAACAATAATTATTTAGATTATCAAGTGCTTGTTGGAGACCTTGAGCACTTTCAGAAAGAATGACAAGATCGTCAGCATACATTATACAAGATAGACGATACTTATCAAGCAATACTGGATCACATGAATTGTCAAATATTTTTGGGATGTCACTGGTAAAAATATTAAAAAACATTGGGCTAAGAATACATCCCTGTTTGACTCAACTGTTGTATAAAACGTGTCAGTTAACTTACTATCATATTTTACAGCAAAACTAACTGAAGAGTACATATCACGGATAATATTGATCAAGTGACCACCTATTCCAGCCTGCATCAGTTTATATAACAGTGCGCTCCTCCATACGGTGTCAAAGGCTTTTGAGAAGTCAATAAAACAAACAAAAAGTTTTGACTTTACTGAGTTCAAGTATTTGTCGATAAGAGATTTAAGAACGAGAATATGATCACTCGTACCGCTACCCTTTCTGAAACCAATTTGTTCAGTTGGAATGGTCTTGTATTTATCTGTAAATAAAACAAGACGATTATGTAAAACTAAGCAAAATAATTTGCAAAGATTACTGGACACTGCTATACCACGATAGTTTCCTGGATCTGTTTTATCACCTTTCTTATGAAGAACGGTCAGTGTACTTAATCTCCATCTTGATGGAAATTTACCGCTAGTATAAATTGTGTTAAAAAGTATGCATAAAGCAGGTGCGAGAATATGAATACCTTCTTTTAACATTTCGTTTCTTATACCATCAACTCCTGGTGCTTTGTTGTTCTTCAGTTTCAGACCTGCTTTAATGACTTCATCTGGAGTTATGTTAAAATTTAATTCATTATCCGAGAAGTCATAATGATCCCAGAGGCTGTTTAAAGTGGCCTCAAAATCTTTATCATTGTGTACGATATTTCTGTTCATCAGTGTTGAGAAATGATCTAACCATTTTTTTAGACTGATAGGATTAGTAGAATCAGTGTGAGAACTACTACATAAATCATCATATAAGTTCCAAAATGCTTTAGGATTATTTTCCTGCATATTATCTAGCATATCAAAAATGTTATCACGGAAACTCTGTTTTTTCATATTAAGCAATTTCTTGTATTGCTTTTTCATATAACGGAACTTATGAATTAAAACATGTTAGATGGTTGTTTCTTAATATTACGAGCCAAACTTTGCAGTTGACGAAATGATAGTTTACATTCCTTATCATACCATTTACCATCTTTGCGTTTACGACATTTATGTAATTTATCAGAAGAACACTTATTGCCTTTTACTAAGCCCGCTGAATTGCCCATGTTTTCAATAAGATCGTAAAAGTTATCTACGACTGTATTACTACGTAATTCTTCAGAAGTATCTGAAAAATTGTCAATTTGAACGTCTTGAGTGAATGACTTAACAAGTGATTCAGCATCTGGGTTTCTAACAAAATCTTTCCATGCCTGTAAAGCGTGAGTGTTCCATATAAACTGATCAGGAAGCACATGAAGAGGAGTTTCTTCAGCAAAAATATCATTGTAGGTACACCAATTTGACTTTACAGTACAAGATATCATACAATGAATGGAGGATGGTGTTAAATCATGAACACGGAAATATTCAATATCATTTAACATGTTGGAACTACATAATGCATAATCTATCACACTTGGGGTACCTCTATGGTTGAAACAGGTAAAATTACCACAGAGATCACCTAGTTTTCTACCATTAATAATACGTAGTCCACTGCTCTTACATAAATCTAGTAACATCTTACCATGGGTATCAACATTCTTTTCGTCACAGCTTCTCCTAATAACAGGAGTATCACTTACATAAGATGAAAAAAGTGAAAAAAAATTATTATTATCATTAGTAATATAGTCGGGTTTACAGTTCGTTCGAGCATTGAAGTCACCAATAATGATACAATTACCCTTCACTGATAAACGATAATGTCTTCTTCAATTAAACTAAAATATCATCTCGTTGAGAAGAGAAACTAGAGCGAATAGGACTAATATATACATTACAAATATAAATATCTTTGTCCAGACCAAAAAACGTTTGTTTAATTTGAACTAATAGTAATAGTACTGACAGACAAACAGACGGAAAGCAGGAGCGTAGCAAGAGCCTCTGGGCCCATGGACAAGGAGCAATACAGGGCCCTTAAGCATCTCCTTTATCAGACCTTATTTCATATTTGTTTTTGCTTGGGCCCCTGAGCCCCTGGACTTCATCCACCCAGTCTACCTGCTTGCTACGCCTCTGATGGAAAGAGAGACAAAAAGGACACAGACAGACAGATGCCCGTCAGACAGACAGACACCCAGACAGATAAGACCAAGAAACATGAGAAAGAGAGGAGATGGATGGAGACAAAGCAGAGAGAATAAGTGGGAAGCCTAAGGGAAGATGAGGAAGGAACAAAAATAGGGAGGAGGGGAGAGAGAGAGATGGGAAATAGACTTTAAAAGTAGGAGTGGATTCATTCCCCCCATATTAAAAAAAATCAGCTAATTTTATCGTCTCTGCCCTCCATTTTCAAATCTTGGATCCACCTCTGAAAAGCAACCCCTCTGAAAAGAGTGGATGTTTTTTCATCAGTGGTGAAAAGCAAAGCCACTGTAATTGTTGGGACATTAAAAGGACCCCGCTTTTGCAGTATATTAAAATTGCGTAATACATACCATTTCAAATGTGGTGTCTATACAACAACCATGTGTAAATATATGTCAATGCTATAATGAGAACAAAATGTCTCCAGTTTCTTGAGCAAGAGATTGAAGAGAGGAGAGAGATGAAATAAACCCTGATCAGCATTACACTTGACATTGTAATTTTGTGAAATTATCATATAGGCCTAAAGATAAAATTCAATCAGGATTTTGAAGAATGTTATTGACCTAAGTTGCCATATCCACTATATCATCAAGTATGATATGATATAGCATGATTGCTCTATTTTAATGTATGTGTCAGAGCAAAGTCAGAGAGCTCCATGGGCAGTGTATGGACAGTGTTATACATGAGAAAAGAAGAGGGATATACATATAGAGGCAGAGTTTAGAGAGGGAAGGAAAAGGAAGAAATAAAGAGAGGTTAGAGAGAGACGATGAGAGACAAAGAAGAAGGGAGAGGGAGTTTGATTTGATTTTTAATCCCAGAAAGGCTTATTTTATGGGGGTCCAATTCCCGGAATGGGTTGGGACTGTAAGGGGTTAACTCCTCTCAAAACTGACTGCGATCTACATGTAAAGGTATATAGCTCTTCTGTACACGGTACCAATGGCTTAACGTCCCCTCTAATAGGTGGAATTATCTCATTGTTCATTTACCCAAAGTATTCTAGAATACTTTGATTTACCTAACTCAAAATGCACCTTTTTTTCTCAAGTCAATATCCTAGCAAGTTTCCATCACCGGGAATCAAACCCAGGACCTTATGTGCCAGCAGCGAGAACTCTAACCACTGAGTCATGTCTTGAGGAAGAAAGGGAATGAAAAAGAGAGATACAAGGAGAAAATGAGTGAGAGAAAACACCCCGGACCAGTGCAAGTCATATGGCTTTCCACAGAGGCCTTCGGATATGACTGTTAATATCGTGAAATTATCATATAAAGATCAAATTCAACCTGGATGTGGAGGAATGTTATTGACCTGAGTTGCCATCTTCACTCTCATCAAGTATGATATAAATATAGCCTGATTGCCCTATTTCCATGTACGTGTCATATGCAGCATTATAAATGTAACCTAACCTAGAAGGCCCTTCAACCATGTCAGATGTATACTTCTTGGTATATGAGGGCAAGATGGTGTGCAAGATAATGGCTGCTGCGTGAGTGTAAATGTGCATGTGAGTGTCAGTGGCGTATTGACCAGAGAGGGGGTCAAAATATGCATTTGGCATCCTTTGCATCTTCCTTTAGTCCTGTTTCAACCCAAAATCAACCTCATTTTGGGTCATAACATTCATACTGCATATTTGCATGGTCAGCCAGTGCATTCAGAACAGTCAGAACTCGCCCCATCCCCGCCATTTCCCCCAGTAAAAACTCAAAATTACTTAAAATTGCCACTTTCCCCATCCCCGCCAGTTCCCCCAGTAAAAACTCAAAATTATTTAAAATTGGCACTTTTGCAGCAATTTTATTGATTTTGCCCCCTGAAATTCACTTTGGCTCCCAATGCCCCCCCCCCCCCCAAATCCTGGTGCTGCCACTGTAAAATACTCCCCAGTTCCCCTGTCTCTACTTATTTTTTGCTGCCATTGCTAATAGCAGCTATTGCCTATTCCATCCTTCTTGCCAATTTGCTCTGTAATCTCTAGTTAATACCAAGCTGATTTCAAACATTCTTCATGTGTGTTCTCCTTGGCAAGATGTTTATTAACGGGTAATGATGATCTTAATGTGTCAATTGGCTGGAGTTTTCAGACATGCATGGTTAGGATAACATATGGTGATGGTGTAAATGTCATATCCTCATACACTCCTTCACCATGTTCACGTTCATATCTATCCTCATCATATTTACAGACATTTTTAAAAGTGGAGGCTCACAGGTCTTGATTCCCTTTTGCAGCAATTTTGCCCCTCCCCCTGAAATTCACTTGGTTGGTTGGTAATAATACACTTTGTAGAGCATAATATTTTGAAGTGTGTGGTTATTGCTTGCTTGAAAATCTTGTTGCTATTATATACTGTGGTAATGCATGCCAGTCTCTTGAATTTAACAGCAAAAATGAGTTCAGATAACAATTTTTGTTAGCTTGCACTGGTAGAAGCACACAGAATAGGGGGCATGGCGAAATACCGGGACAAAGCGGAACAGAAGTTGTAATGTGTATCTCTATTGGCCTGGCTTTGACTCAAAGCCACAACTGTCTTAATTTAAACCCATTTTAGCATTAAATTGCACATTTTTGCGTACTTAAAGTCATTTTAGAAGTCGGTCAGTAGGACAATTTTGACATGTTTTCCCCCTGTCTTGGTGACCCCAGTATGCCTCTGAGCCTTGGGAGTGAGAGAGAAATAAGGAGCAAGGACAAGGAGAGAAGAACAGGGAGGAGTGAAAGAGAAAGGTCTGAAAGAGATCAATTCTTTGAGGGTGGTGCTGGGAGAAAGGGAAACAGATCATGATGCAGTCATGTCTACAGTAGAATTCATCTCGACCTTTGCAGGACTTAACCCCATTAAAAGCTATTAAACCAAGATAACACTCATTGAAACAGCTCAACTGATTAAATCGGATCTTCTCTGGTTGTGCACAAGTGACTGTTTTCATGTGCGATATCGCAATAAAGCTGGTATTCATAGCTTCAGTTGGGTAACCGATTATAAAGGAAACGAAAGGAAACAATGTTATGTGTGGCTTTGTTCACAAAATCAGACAATGTCGTGCTTTTTGTAAACCAGCATTCTTGAAAATGAGCAACATAATGATTTTTGACTTAACACGGTTTAGAAATAATTTCTTCATATTTTTGGTGTTATCTGTCGTTTACATGTCCTTCCTAAAACACAAAAGTACGACCCTCTCCAAACACCTAAATTAGCTAAAAATTTAGGACATGTTACAAAACTTTATTTTCTAGAACCTATTTAGAATAATTTAAATGTAGCTTTTACCGTTTTTTTTTGTGGCATCCTTCAGAAGTGAGCGGTCCGATACCAATATTTTCGGTCAAATCTCCATTCAAATAACACGGGGAGTTGGCTAGCTATGCCTTGCCCTCACTCATATTTTACAAAAAGTACGACCATTTCTGAACATCTAACCTAGCTGTAATTTTAGGTCATGTTAGAGAAATATATTTTGCTAGAAGTTTTGGAGAATAAATAAAATATTGGCTGGTTATTTTTCACACAGTGATGTTAACTAGGCAAGTGTCCATTCTCCCAACATACATCATTTGTAGGGGTCACGCGTCAATGGTGAGAGCACTGTGTATTGTGTATAGGAAAACGGACAGTAACTGCAGTATGTAGAGATATTAAGGGTAAGAGAGGCAGAGAGCAAGAGAGATAGGCAAAGAAATGGGCTATTCCTGTTGAAATCTATACACCCCCTATGGAAGACATGACCTTAATCTTCCACACAGGGAGTGTGAATTTCAAATGGGGTTACCTGAATGGGTGACTCCAGTCAAAATCTATGTCTTCCATAAGTGGTGTATATGGACTTCCAACTGGAACAGTCTGAGCAAGAGAGGGATAGAGAGAACGGAGAGACAGACAGTCAGACTGGAAGCAGACAGACCGATAAAAAATTGTTTGAGAGTCCAACATTGCCATTATACATGGAACTCATTTGCAAGCACACCATAATTGGTTCATATGATTATGGGGTGGGCATGCAACGTCATTTGCATCAAGACTTCCGTATTGACGCACCTTTTTATAACATCAACAAAACGTGTCAAAGAAAGCCAGCAATGATTTGACAACTGCTTGATGGGTGAATTGATAATCTTTAAATCTAGTTATGCATGCATTCCTTCAGACTCCTAACCAGGGTTATCAAACTTGCAGTTTTATAGCCCAATTGGGTGATTTTTGTCAATTTCACCTGCAACTTCTGACCATTTCCTATCTCATACAAACCAATGGTTAAGAGACAAATTGGGTGACTTTTCGACATAGGTTCTGATGACCTTTAGTAGTTTACTGTCATAAAGAAACCAATTGTTAAAAGGAAAATTGGGCAACTTTTTGATGATTTGACCCATAATTTGAGCTGCAAATTTGGCAACCATGTAACTAGAGCTATGTAGACCAAGGCCTCTTACTCATCACCGCAGACAGCTTTTTGCGGAGAAAAAAATTGTTTTAAAATCCACCTGCTTAAAGTGGTTTAATTAATATTGTGACCTTGATTAAGATTCAATTTATTTGTAAGCTCTCATTCTGCCCAGCTATATGCAGCCTGCCAGTGTTGCCATGTGTGTCCCTTTTACAACACTAGAGGAGCAGTGGCAGCACTGGAGGGAAATATGGAGGGAGGAAATTTGGAAACTTTGCCTAAAATTTGGCATTTTCTACTCAAAATAGTGGGATTTTTTGTGATTTTTTGTTTTGACTGGGGCAAACCAGATGGCACAGCATATTAAAGTTTTGGGAGGAAATGCCAGTATGCCTCCCGTCCTTGGTGCTGCCATTGCAGAGGAGTTGTCAAATCCTTGATCCTTGCCATAATGTTCGCAAATTTGTTATAATCCATGAAATTAATGTTGTATGATATTTTAAAGAACCAAAAAAATCAATACCAATTGTGTATCAATGACATTAACAAAAATAAGCTATATTGAAAAAATATTTTTGAATGGTGACCTACGTACAAAATATAGGGTTCAATTTCATTGGTTGGTACAAACGCCGGTGGCACAAAGGAATACAGAAATGTATAATGGATCCGAATTAAAAAGAGACAAACTCTTGACAATTTAAAGTGACATATCTTAGGTGGATCAAAACAAAATGATTTTGCTCAAATTTTACCAAACAGTTTGGGTTGTAGACTTTCCCTGGGCACTGTCATCCCTAATCAATGTCTATGTTTCAAATATATTATGTGGCTATAATTTTCGAAATGGAACAAACAAAATATTTTTTAATTAAAAAAAGAAGCCCAAATTAGCAGCAAACCAAACCACATGATTAGCAACACTGTCAACTGTCATACCAACATTATGACTCAGGTGATTGAAGCAGTCTTAACTCAGTAAAGTGACTCAGTAATCTGCCCATATCACTCTGACGCTATGCCACTCGCATAAAATACACAAACCATCAATTATTTTGATTTGTATTGCCATGTTGTCATGACAACTGAAAACATATTGACTATGGCCTATGTATCTTTAGCTGTTAATTTGAAAGTCTCTCTAATGTCTGAATTGTTGCTCAGATATTGAATGTCTGTGTGTTTGTTAGTCTCTTCCTGCCAATTTCCCAGGCTCTCTACTCTTCCCATTTGTCTTACACAAAGTATCTCATGATCTATCAATTGGTCTATTCAATATGAACATGCAGTGGTGACCAGGGCTGTTCCCAGGGATTTTGCCACTCTATGCAAAGCTTCTCCCTGCCGCCCCACCAAAGCATACCAAAAAAGTGTTAAGGGGGCTTAACCACTTGAAAACTCACCAGTTTTAACCTATTTGTATACTGCCCACGTTTTCTGCCCTGTTTCCTTTCTTTTTCTCAGGTCCCCCTTTTTGCTTTTCCTCCCATTTTTTCTTTTTATTCGCCCTCATTTTTTCTTCCCTTTTCTTTCTTCATTCCCGTTTTTTCTTTTTCACCCTTTTTTTGATGCCCCTCTGCGTTTGCCCCTTAGGCGACCGCTGCGCCTTACCTGGCCTAATGGTCGGAACGGCCCTGGTGGTGACACTACAATGGGGTCATTCCCCTTGCCCCCTGTCAGAACAAAATTCAAGCTTATTCTTGGTAAAATTTGCCCAATTTTAGGCAATCTTTACAGTTTTTCCCACCAGATTTCCCCTCCCCCAGAGAAAAGTTTCTAGTGCTGCCATTCCCGGGTATCTGCCTGGTATCTGTCAACATAATGTAAACATTACTAACATTGACAACAGCACTAGTCTATTCAATGTTCAGTTTGTCAGTCAGTGTTTCTGTTTGTCTGTCATTTTGTGCATTTCTTCTTATCTTAACAAATTTGTTACTAAACATGTAAATGTGCTATCAGCAGTAGTCAAATTTGCTATCAGCAGGAGATGGCATAAATTGACAAAGCTTTAACATAGCACACGGTATAGTTTACTATCAGTAATATATTGGATAAAATGAAAACATGGCACAAGTAAAGTTTGCTATCAGCTGTAGATAGCATAAAATGAAATGAATAAAAAATGACATACAGTATAGTTTGCTATCAGCAGTAGATAGCATAAAATTACTCACAGTGTAGTTTGCTATCAGCAGTAGATAGCATAAGAATAACACACTGTGTATTTGCTATAAGCAGTAGATAGCATAAAAATGACACGCAGTGTAGTTTGCTATCAGCAGTAGATAAAAATGACACATAGTGTAGTTTGCTATCAGTAGTAGATAGCATAAAAATTAATGACACATGTGACACAATCTGGTTCATGGGGGCCAAAAGCGACAAATTTGAAACTGAGATAAAGGTAAACATATGGAGTAAAAAACAATAAAATACATAAGAAAATAGACATCAAAATCTTTAGAACCAAGTATGCTAGACCTTTAGTGTTTTCAGTAAATGATAGCCTATTGTATGTATAATGTAATAATTACAGTAACTCAATTTTCAAAAATGCCACCTTTGGCCCCCCATGAACCAGATTGTGTCACATATAATATAGTACTAGTTTGCTATCAGCAGTAGATAGCATAAAAATGACAGTGTAGTTTGCTATCAATATAAAATGAAAATATGGCATACAGTATAGATAGTTTGCTATCAGCAGTAGATAGCATAAAATAAAGTGACACACTCTATTTGCTATCAGCAGTAGATAGCATAAAATAAAGTGACACACTCTATTTGCTATCAGCAGTAGATAGCATAAAATAAAGTGACACACTCTATTTGCTATCAGCAGTAGATAGCATAAAATAAAGTGACACACTCTATTTGCTATCAGCAGTAGATAGCATAAAATAAAGTGACACACTCTATTTGCTATCAGCAGTAGATAGCATAAAATAAAGTGACACACTCTATTTGCTATCAGCAGTAGATAGCATAAAATAAAGTGACACACTCTATTTGCTATCAGCAGTAGATAGCATAAAATGACACACAGTGTAGTTTGCTATCAGCAGTAGATAGCATAAATGACACACAGTGTAGTTTGCTATCAGCAGTAGATAGCATAAGATGACACACAGTGTAATTTGCTATCAGCAGTAGATAGCATAAAAATGACAGTGTAGTTTGCTATAAAGCAGTAGATAGCATAAATGACTCACAGTGTAGTTTGCTATCAGCAGTAGATAGCATAAAATGACTCACAGTATAGTTTACTATCAGCAGTAGATAACATAAGAATAACACACAGTGTAGTTTGCTATCAGAAGCAGATAGCACAAAATGAAAATATATGACATACAGTATAGTTTGCTATCAGCAGTAGATAGCATAACATGACACACATGGTAGTTTGCTACCAGCAGTAGATAGTTTGCTATCAGCAGTAGATAGCTTAAAAGTGACATACAGTATAGTTTGCTATCAACAGTAGATAGCTTAAAAATCACTCACAGTGTAGTTTGCTAACAGCAGTAGAAAGCATAACATGACACACATGGTAATTTGATATCAGCAGTAGATAGCATAAAATGACACACATTGCAGGTTGCTATCAGCAGTAGATAGCATAAAAATGACACGCAGTGTAGTTTGCTATAAAGCAGTAGATAACACAAAATAAACAATGGGTTTTCCATCAGCCCCATTGACTATTCTTACCAAATCTCTGATTGGCTCAATACATAATATACCACTCTTCTTAACCAATTAAAATAGTTATTAGAGGCCGACACTTTGGCTGGTAGTTCCCATGGTGTTAAGGCCTTCTTACATTCCCCTTGTGATAACAATGTGCTTCTGTAAATTCATTTTGACTGACAAATTAAAAATGGAAATGTACAAAATAATAATTGAAGTGATCAGAAAATCTTTGATTATAATCAGTTTTCTTTCTTTAACCATGTGAGTTTTGCTATCGGCAGTGGTTGGCGTATTTGTCAGAGGAATCTATCATGCAATTGACACAATTTATAAATATTTGTTTTCTACAGACGGATGAATAAGAACATGTAAACTGACAAAAACAAACTCTAATGATTCAAAACTTGAAATTATAAATAAATTGTCACTTAGCTAATCATTTATAAGTGTGAGTCAGTAGATAGTATTTTTCCGAGACACGACACAATGTCTAAATATTTGGTTTGTGTTGATTAATGAAAACATTTATGTGAATATTGTTTACATTATAAACCTGACAAATTACAGTTCAAAATGTTTTCAAATTTGTACAAAAATAAATCTTCAACCCCTACCTTTCTTTCAAAATATTGCTATCAGCAGTAGATACACATTTATGACAGACATTGCACCAAGTATAAATATTAGTGTTTCTGAGCATCGCTGAAAGAGAAATTATATACACAATAAACATGACAAATTACGTTTTTAGATACTTTCAAATTTTGAAGGAAAAAATCTTTTCAAAAATCACCCTGTTTTACGGACCCGACTGACCCAGATTTTGTGTATTGGAGATTTTTTTTGGATGTATGAAATTAAAAACAGCTGTTTTTGCTAAATGGTATTATTTTGACAGATATATTTTGACAAAATTTGGAAAATTTTCAAGATTTTGCAAAACATTTTCAGATTTTGTTCGGATTTTTCAAGCTTTCAGTGATTTTTTAGGGTAATTTTACCCTGTTCCAGAAAAAAAAAAAAATTTAAAATTTTGTTCAGATTTTCAAGCGTTCAGTGATTTTTTAGGGTCATTTAGTATCTTTCAGCAACATGTAATAAAAAATCCTGACTGAATAAAAAGAATCTGACCCAAATTTTGCATTTTGAAATTTTTTTGTAAGTCTGTCAGCCTGTAGAACAGGTTTATTTTTTCACTTAACCGCTATTTAAAAAAAAAATATTGCTATCAGCAGTAGATAACATAAATATTTGTTTCTGTGGATTATTGAAAAATAAATATATCACTTTGACTGGCAGACACTCTATTTATGAATACTAGTCAGTCAACAACTCCTGCAGATGAACTGTCAAAATTAGTCAGTATTTTGATGTATTTTTCAGTCATCATCATTACATGGAATGAGTCACCTTTTTATTAACCTGTAACTTTGACTGAAATGGCCTGCGCAGATTGAACTATCATGTAGTGACTAAAAAGCTGTTGTTATTATGAGTTCACCAAAGGAAAGGTTTTCCAATCATTTCAAGGGTTTGTATCAGTGGCGTAGCTAGAGGAGGGGGCTGTTATTAAAATGACTAAAAATGGGACAAAAATTGACTAATGGGGACTATGCCCATCACACTAAAAAGCTGGCTATGCTGCTGGGATGTATTCTTTAAAGGGGCATGTTGTGATTAGTATCCTCTTTGTAGATGGTTCAATATAGATATCTACAAGAAAATTTCACAAATTTCAGTTGATTCTGACATTTAAATTGGCGAGTTACAAATAATTGCAGTTCCACTTTTTTTGTAATTGCAATCTTTTTAATGACCAAATCTGCAAGAATGGTAATGCCTACAAATATTATGTAGTATACTAGGTTTCTGTTGGTATAAAAACTTTTGTTGGAGTAAACTGGGGAACAAGGCTGTTGATCACAAAGTATGCCTTTAAATATAATTTCAACATAACAAAAATTATGAAGATTGCAAAATATGATCAAATCAATCTAAGTAGGCTTAAAACATGAATGTTAGTAAAACAAAAGTTCTGAAACAGAATATTAAATTGGTTTTAAATGTTAGAAATGCTACATATTTTCTAATGTGTATATATAGTATCTTCCTAACACATTGGCTAGGGCAAATATCACCAAGTACAATTAATGTGCTGCATTCTGACCATATGCTTCAACATAAAAGGGCAAGTTTTGAGATATTTTCTCAAAATAGAGCTATCTTAAGAACCACCGAACCAATACTAGGCTTGTTTGTACTCATTTTAATTATCTTTTTACATGCTGATTCCAAATATAGTCATGAAAAATAATAATTCTAACATTTTTTAATTTAAGCAAAATTGAAACTTGTCGTCTGCATTTGACACCCCCTAGCCCCGCGTGGAGAGAGTTAGAAAAATACAAAGCATTTGAGGCTGTAAAATTCAGAATTTTGTAAGTCTAATAAAATTGAAAGTAATGTAAATTTCTGTAGTGCCACACACTCTATAACCTAACAGTAGACAAAACATAGTTAGCATTCAAGCCTGTATAAACATATGTTACAACATAGCCAGACCGATCCCTCTAATCAGTCATAGTTACTGTGACATATGAAATACTCATTTCTCCATACATCATCTCGCTGACATGCTTACTAACTATCTATATGTCATAAATTACTACACACAGTCAAACAAACGCCTCCATAAATCTCACAAACACAAATGTTAAACACAATATGCATGCATTAACTTATTACGCTCATTTGTCAAATCGCCCAGGTCTAATTAAAACATTTACAAATTTGTTTTTTACTTTGGCATTGTCATTATTATTTTTGAAATTTAAATGAAATATTTATTCAACAAGTACAAATATGCTTAGTATTGGTTCAGCAGATCTTGACTTTAATTTTTTTTTTGACAAAATTTGTAACGAGATGTGTTTGATAATATCAGCTTATGAATTCAGGCAGTGCATTATTAGAAACATTTGATGGTGAGTGAGAAGTAGATCTGTTTTACAAACAATTCAAAATTTTACATTTCCATTCCATTTTTTGAAACTTACATAAAAATGTATTCAAATGAGTACAAAGATGCTTAGCATTGGTTCAGAAGAGTTAAATGTCCGTAATTTCATAACAATTAAGATTTGTATGCGAATAATATCCTATGAATGCAGGCAATACATTAATAGAACATAACGATTAATATAAGAAGTAGATAACTTTATGTTTTACCGAAATTCAAAATTTGACATTGCTGTTACTGTTTTTGAAATTTACACAAGAAATGGTTTCAAATGAGTACAAAGATGCCTAGTATTGGTTCAGAGAAGCTAAATGTCCGTATTGTTGTCAACTAAATTTCATAACGAGATGTGTTTTGGAATACCATCCTACCAACGCAGGCAATACATTAATAGAAACATAAAGATTGATATGACAGTGAGAGGTAGATATGTATATATGATAAGTGCGTGTCATGACCTCTATCCTGTACATCAATGTGAAAATCATCAGCACAACACTGACATATCAAATATTTTCACAATTCAAAAATTTTCACTCAATTATAAGCTTATTGAAATTTACATGCAAATTTATCATTGATACTCAACATGCATGTATAGGTTAGTTTTTCTAAACTTACACATGTTTGACTTATAATTTTACAATTTTGATCATGAAATGCAAAGTCTGTAAAAATAAACTGATGTGAAAATTAATTTTTTGTAGAGTTATGCTACATCCTCCTTCTATCTGTCAGCTGTAATCCCATACCTCTATTTTAATTTCGACAGAGATTGACACACACTACATATCACTAACACCCTATTGATTTACATACTTGGTATACTATAGATAGCTTACGGTTTCTTGGCTTGTGTTAGCTTATATCCATTCTAATACCGTAACCACTCGGGTATAAGCCCACCCGCCTAGATGGGCAATTTCACTTCAGAAATGGGGGTGGGCTTATAACTGAGGAGGGGCTAGTAGTAGAATTTAAAAATAAGAAAAATCGTCCTCATTTGTATATTGTCCAATGTATCAGTAATTTCTATCATCTTTGTCAATTTTTTAAACATTTTAAGTATGGAACGTTAATTTTTAACTGATATTTTTTAAATATTTATTCTTAAATGTGAAAGAAAAGCATTGATATGAAAAAACTTAGCCAAAATGACTACTGGGCTTATACCCGAGTGCACCCTTGTTCCCTGAATGGTTTGAAAAATAGGGTGTGGGCTTATACCTGAAGGTGGGCTTATACCCGAGTGGTTACGGTACATACAAGTAGCTTCGTTCTCATTGATTCTAACAAAATACTAATATAACTTTTGGCTTGTGTTAGCTTATATCCATTCTAATACATACAAGTAGCTTTGTTCTCATTGATTCTAACAAAATATTAATATAACTTATAGTTTCTTGGCTTGTGTTAGCTTATATCCATTCTAATACATACAAGTAGCTTTGTTCTCATTGATTCTAACAAAATATTAATATAACTTACAGTTTCTTGGCTTGTGTTAGCTTATATCCATTATAATACTTACAAGTAGCTTTGTTCTCATTGATTCTAACAAAATACTAATATAACTTACAGTTTCTTGGCTTGTGTTAGCTTATATCCATTCTAATACATACAAGTAGCTTCGTTCTCATCGATTCTAACAAAATACTAATATAACTTACAGTTTCTTGGCTTGTGTTAGCTTATATCCATTCTAATACTTACAAGTAGCTTTGTTCTCATTGATTCTAACAAAATACTAATATAACTTACAGTTTCTTGGCTTGTGTTAGCTTATATCCATTCTAATACTTACAAGTAGCTTCGTTCTCATCGATTCTAACAAAATACTAATATAAGTTATAACTTACAGTTTCTTGGCTTGTGTTAGCTTATATCCATTCTAATACTTACAAGTAGCTTTATTCTCATTGATTCTAACAAAATACTAATATAACTTACAGTTTCTTGGCTTGTGTTAGCTTATATCCATTCTAATACTTACAAGTAGCTTCGTTTCTCTTCGATTCTAACAAAATACTAATATAAGTTATAACTTACAGTTTCTTGGCTTGTGTTAGCTTATATCCATTCTAATACTTACAAGTAGCTTTATTCTCATTGATTCTAACAAAATACTAATATAACTTACAGTTTCTTTTCTTGTGTTAGCTTATATCCATTCTAATACAAACAAGTAGGCCCTAGGTTTGTTTCTTCTTCTTGTTGAATTAATTTTCAAGTTAATATGTGACCAGATCTGGTCCAATCAGGCTAAATTCGACAATAATGAAACTGAGGTGGTAGCAAAAGTGAGGAGTTCTTGGCTTGTGTTAGCTTATATCCATTCTAATACATACAAGTAGCTTCATTCTCATCCATTCTAACAAAATACTAATATCACTTACAGTTTTGTGGCGTGTATTAGCTTATGTCCATTCTAATACATACAAGTAGCTTTGCTTCTTGTTTGTTGTTGAATTTTCAAGTTAATTTGTGACCAGATCTGGTCCAATCAGGCTAAAGTCTGCAATACTGAAACTGAAGTAATAGCAAAAAGTGAGGAGAAACAAACCCAATAAAAATACAAAAGAAAATGGACATTAATGTTGCTCTTAGCCCTAAGAGATAAGAAGCTGAAAATTCTTATCCCATGCATCCCTGATACAAAGTGTCACAAAAACCTCCTCACTGTATAACTTTCAAAGTAAATAGGCTATTCCATTAATATCCAAACAAACACACACACCATGTGGAAGATTTAGCTGAAGTCTTCAACAGAGGGAGTATGAGTTTTGAATAGAATAGACATTTGGGTTACAACTTCCATTTGAAATACTCACTCAAATTGTGGAAGATATAGGTAAAGCCATAATACAGAGGGAGTATGGCTTTCAAAATTATTAACCCTGATCAGCTATATTTGAAAAACATACTCCCCCTGTAGAAGATATTTCCAAAATCTTTCACAGGGGTAGTGTGAATTTCAGCAGAATAGCCCAATATGGTACAAACTCAAACACATAAAATGTGTTAGTCTGACCAAATTTACACTAGCCCAGGAGTTCTGGAAAATGGTTGTGTACAGTCTGGCTTTATATCCCTGGGTAATAATACTATTTGTAAAAACATATAGAAGAACTTAACATACAGAAATTGTCACTTGAGTAGTTTGTACATATGTGAACCATCTGCCCACGCACAAGGTCGCATAAGCTGATTTCCAAATGATTCTCACATTTTCTCTTTCAACAAATCTATAACAGCACAGAAAATTTAGCTGAGTAATATGTCACTGTTGAATGCTGTCTACTGCTGATAGCAAATTTTGCATGAAATATTTGTATCATTGAATGTTTGTGTAACTATGTTTTGTTTGTTTTTTACATTAAAAATGTGATGCAGTGCATCAAAAGGGAGGACTTTGCCGGTGAAGTCAATTTTGAGTTCAGTATTTCTGCTTTGAAAGCATTTTGCAAGCTTTAAATGACACTTCGTTTGCTAAAATTGATCAAGGCATTCATATGTTATCAGTGAAAAATCATCCCAAGTTCATATTATTTTCCTTATGTTTTCTGTCTATTTTAATCTATATCTTAAAAAGCACTTTGCTGCAAAGTCCTCCTTCTTTTGATGTGCTGCATCACAAATGATATAGATACTATATAGAAAGTTTTATATGAAAATGTGAATATTAATTGTCACTATGTCTTGGTTTTCAGTTTATTTACATGGAAAATGCTATCTACTGCTGATAGCAAATCTACATGATAATGTGCATATCAGTAATGTTTCTAGAAATATGTTTTGGTTTGGGGATATTTTATATGAAAAATGCTATCTACTACTGAATGCAAATTTAAATGATAATGTGCAAATGTGACCCGGCAGCACAAATGAGCCGTAAATTCCCTAAATTGTATTCTGAGTTACGGTGTAAAATGTGTACGAAGGTCATATTCATCGGTAACTTAAGCTGGCCCGACATCCGCCTCGTTGATAGTCAAAAACTAATCAATAATCCTATTGTTGAAGTGGATAATAAGCTTCTACCTTAGATGGCTATAGAACTTTTAATAGCTCTGGTCTTTGTTTGCTTATATTGCTAAATCCTGTTCACGTGGTGGGTTACCAGGCATTGTATTTTGTACAGGTATGCA